>NW_018164873.1:192963-198185 GCF_001263595.1 Phalaenopsis equestris
GAAAAGGAAGTAGGAAGTTTGAAGATAATGAGACTGTTACATTTAGTGAGGAGTGCAGTGCGATAACTCAGAAGAAGCTTCCTGAAAAGCTTAAAGATCCTGGTAGCTTTACAATTCCATGTGTAATAGGAGACAATTTTTTTAGGAATGCTTTATGTGATTTAGGTGCAAGCATTAACCTTATTCCATTATCAATATTTAAAAGATTGAGATTAGGAGATATAATCTCTACTACTGTAACTCTGCAGTTAGAAGATTCTTCGATAACATACATTAAAGGAGTTATAGAAGATGTCCTAGTGAAAGTGGATCAATTTATCGTTCCTGTTGAATTCATTGTGCTAGATATGGAGGAAGATAAAGAGATACCTATCATTTTCTGGAGACCTTTCCTAGCCACCGGAAGAGCAATGATAGATGTGGAGTAAGGGGAATTAACAATGCACGTCAATGATCAAATTGTTAGTTTTAACATTTCAAAATCAATGGAATACCCTGCAAAAGGTAAAGATAATGAATGTTATAGGATGGATGTTATAAGATATCTAAGTGAATGCCATTTTAAAACTACTTATGAAGAAAAATCTGAGGAAAAAGATTTGGAACACGAGTAAGAAGAGGAATTAAACCAATGTGAAGATCTTTTTAAGGAAAATTCAAACTATGTTCGAGAAAGTTTTGAAGTTTTGGACAAGATAGACAAAGATAAATCATGCTATCCATCTATTGAAAAACCTCTAGAACTAGAGTTGAAGTTACTTCATGATCATTTAAAATATGCCTTTTTAGGAGATTCCTCTACTTTACCAGTTATAATTTCCTTAAAATTAATAGTGGAAGAAGAAGAAAGGTTGATGAAAATTCTGAAAAATTTTAAAATAGCCTTTGGATGGATAATTGCTGATATTAAAGGAATCAGTCCTTCAATTTGTATGCATAGAATTCATATGGAAGAGAATTGTAAACCCAGGGCTGATTCGCAAAGGAGATTGAATCCTGTTATGTAAGAAGTTGTAAAGAAATAAATTTTAATGTGGTTAGATGCTAGAATTATCTACCTAATTTCAGATAGTGCCTGGGTTAGTCCAATTCATTGCGTTCCTAAGAAAGGAGGAGTAACTGTAACTGTAAATGAACATAATGAGTTAATACTTACTAGACAAGTTACAGGGTGGTGAATATGCATTGATTATAGAAAATTAAATTTTGTCACTAGGAAAAATGGATACTCTGGTTATTACCAAATACAAATAGATCCTGAGTATCAAAATAAAATAACTTTTTCCAGTCCTTATGGTACTTTTGCTTTTAGAACAATGCCCTTTGGTTTATGTAATGCCCCTGCTACATTTCAAAGATGTATGATGGCAATTTTTTGTGATTTACTTGAAAAAGGGATTGAAGTATTCATGGATGAATTTTTAGTATTTGGAACTTCATTTGTCTCATGTTTAGAATATTTATCCAAAGTTCTTAAGCGTTGTGAAGAAGCAAATTTAGTCCCTAACTGAGAAAAATGCCAATGTATGGTAGGAGGAGGAATTGTATTAGGACATCAAATATAAAAAAATGGTATGGAAGTAGATCCTACTAAAATTCAAGTGATCGCTAATTTACTTTATCTAACAAATGTAAGGGAAATTAGGAGTTTTTTAGGACATGCTGGATTCTACAGGAAAAATATTAAAGACTTTTCAAAGATTGCTAAGCCTTTATGCCATTTACAGGAGAAAGATGCAATTTTTAATTTTAAAGAGGAATGCCTAAAAGCTTTTAAGTTATTAAAAGAAAAACTAATCACTGCTCCAATTATAGTTTCACCAAACTTGGAAAAACTTTTTGAATTAATGTGTGATGCTAGTGATTATGCTATTAGAGCTATTTTGGGATAAAGATATGATAAAATTTTCAAGGTTATTTACTATTCTAGTAAAACTCTTAATGAAACTTAAATTAATTATACAATAACTGAAAAAGAGTTATTAGTGATACACCAAAAATTTTACATTTTTAGACCCAGATTTTATACTTATTCTTGGTTATATTGCACTTTAATGGAAGGTATTTTGATATTTTCTCATAGGTTGTTGATTTTTAGGGATTAAAGCAAAAAGGAAGCAAAAAGGATGAAATTTAGATTCAAAATGACGTTTTTGAAGAAATGCTTAACACCGGCAGCGCCAACGGCGCAGAACAATTTAACGCTAGATATTTTTACTTAGCGCCGACAGCGCCAAAGGTGGTGCAGATTCCATTTCTAGAAGGTTCGATGTATTTGGATGACTTTTTGAAGAGTTTTTGGAGGCACCTCTTGGAGAACCGACCTTGGGCTCTATTTAGGGCCGAATTTCATCAGAAAATGGGCTCCTCTACATTTTCACTCCTCTACATTCATTTTTCGCTCCACATCATTCCAATCGACTACCATATTAGAGTCAATTAGTGATTTTTCTTTCATAGTTTAGAATTTTTTTGATGAGATTTAGTGTGAAACTTTCTATAAGAGTGTTGGAGAAGGAGAAAAGTGTGAGAATTCTTCTTCCCGCATTTCTAAGGAAAGGCAACAAAAGATTTTCTTTCAGAAAGAGTTCCAGATAAGTTTGTTTGTTTATTTAGTGTTGTATGAAATTTCATTTATTTATGAAATTTGTGTTTTATCATATCGTTTTCATGAAGTCAGAGTAGTTCCCTCTATCTTCCCCTTACTCTGAGATATGGTAAAATGAAGAGATAAAATGAATGTGTCATAATTAAAATATAAAACAAATTGTTATGATTTTTCAACTCCGAACTTAATTTACTTTTCAGTCTGGCCAATTGATTTGTTAAAATATGTCGTGAAACATATGATCCGGGAAATGGAGTATGAGTTCTACAACAGAGTGAGGATCACATTTGATTTCATGAAGGAGAAATTCGTTCATGAAATTAAGTGCAAATAAATAAGGAAATATTCTTTGTTGGGTGTAAAATTGAAGAATCTTTAGGGTGACAGACTAAAATCCCCAATTTGATCTTAGTGTTTAAAAACTAAAGAGAGAGTTAGCCTTCAGGTGAAGGGAAGTGGGAGCTCTGGAGTGGGAGCTAGTATCCTCTTAGCATAGCCACGGATTTATGGACTAAACCTAAGATTAGCTAATGATTTTCTATGCACTCTATCAAGATAGAGAATTAAAATTGCTCCTAGTTGGCATAATACATATTAAAAACATTTATCTTATCTCATTTCACTAGAATTTTATTGCAGTGGGAAAAATGTTTTTTCACATAAGAAATCTTCATTACCTAAACATAGTTCTTAGATTAGTATTTAATATTCAAAATTTGCATTTCCGTTTTTGCTAATAGTTAAGTAATTTAGTTTGGATAATATCTCAATATTCAAAATTAGTGACTGTGATTTTGTTTGATTTTCTATAAATTTCCTGTTAAAATTTATCATTGCTAACTTACACCTTCCCCATGGGATCGATATTTGGGGCGTAAATATAAAGTTCATTATTACTTGATAACGATACGTATACTTACTTAGAATCTCATTATTAATTTCCTATAATTATAAATATATTTTACACAACTTACTTTTCATATAAGGATCAAGTTTTTGGCGCTGCAGTGGTGTTAACTTCATAATCCTTACATACAAAAATTTGGGATCAAGTTTTTGGCGCCGTTGCCGAGGAAGGTAACGGTTAAATTTAATTAAATTAAATAGTTTTGATAAATTAAGTAATTTAGATAATATATATATATATATACATATACAAATTTATAAAAATATAAAAAATAATATATAAAAAATCAAAAATTCAAAACAAGAAATTTTACTTTGCTACTTTATTTGTTTATGCGAAATATTAGATCTAAAGGTTTAATACCTTACGATTCAAAATTGGAACGTACTATTAGAAAAATTCGAAAACAACAAAGAGAAACTAAAAATTTGAAAGAAATGACAAGTAATATAGAAAATCCAATAAATGAAAATCAACAAAGGCCTTTAAAAGATTATGTAAATTTGATAGACAATAAACTTCATTTAACTATTTAAAATTCTGATATTGTTGCTAATTCATTTGAGCTTAAACCTGCTATTATCCAAATGATACAAAATAATCAGTTTGGAGGGTCACCTACTGAAGATCCTAACTTTCATCTTTCTAGTTTTCTTAAAATTTATGCTACATTTAAATATGATAGAGTGTCTAATGATGTTGTTAGACTTAGACTTTTTCCTTTTTCATTACTTTTACTTAGACTTTTTCCTTTTTCATTAAGGGATAAAACCAAGGCTTGGTTAAATTCTTTAGCTCCCAGATCTATTAAAACTTGGTGAGAACTAACAAAAAATTCTTAGCTAAATATTTTCCACCCTCGAAAACCGCTAAGCTTAGAAATAATATTACATTTTTTTATCATTATGCAGGGGAATTGATATATGAAGCCTGGGAAAGATTTAAGGATCTTCTTAGAAAATGTCCACACCATGCTTTGCCAGATTGGTTAATAATTCAAACCTTTTAAAATGGATTGGTAGGATCATTAAGATCTATTATAGATGTTGTTGCAGGTGGATCATTAATGCCAAAACCTTTTGATGAAGCATATTCTTTAATTGAAGAAATGGCTACTAACAATTTTCAATGGTCCTCTAAAAGGGTAAATCCAAAGAGAGTAGCCAATATTCATGATTTTGATGCATTTTCTATTTTGACATCTCAAATTGCTGTTATTTCTAAAAAGATTGATCAAATAGGAGTGAACTATTCTCAAATACCCCCACTATTGGAGGGAAATTCACTAGGATAGATTATTGATACTCAACAATCTTATGAAACTTTAAATGCTATAAATAATCAAAATAACAATCCCTATTCTAATTATTTTAACCCTAAATGGAAAAATCGCTCAATAATTCTGTGAATCCATCTGGATATCTCAACAATCAAGGAAATCCTATTTTTTGACCTTATTATCCTCCAGAATTTAACTCAAATCTTAACCCATAAGTTAAGGAAAAGAAGTTTACAATGGAAGAAGTGATGTTGAATATGGAAAATCAAATACAGAATCAAGGGGCTGCTATTAGAAATATTGAAAATAAATTAGGACATATTGCTTCTGCACTTAGTAATAGACCTTCTGGAATTCTTCCGAGTACTATGGAAGTTAATCCAAAAGATCAAAATAAATAGCAAATTAAAGCTATTCAATTACGAAGT
>NW_018164873.1:198195-209529 GCF_001263595.1 Phalaenopsis equestris
ATTCAATTACGAAGTGGAAAAGAAGTTGAGAAACTGAAGTTGAGAGAAATTGAAGTTGATGAAGTGAAGGAAGAAATTGAAAATGATCAACAGCAAAATGAACAAACACATGTTTTTGTAGAAAAACCATTACCTCCATTTCCTCAAAGACTGACGCAGAAGAATAAAGATAAAAAATTTACAAAATTTTTAGAAATCCTTAAGAAGTTAACGATAAATATTTCTTTTGTTGAAGCTTTGGAACAAATGCCAAGTTATGCAAAATTTATGAAGGATGTACAAAATAAGAAAATGAAGTTTACAGATCATGAGCCCGTTGCACTCAGTGAAGAGTGTAGCACTATTATTCAGAAAAAAATTCCTCAGAAAAAACTTCCTGAAAAATTAAAAGATCCTGGTAGCTTTACTATATCTTGTGCAATTGATGAAAAGTTTTATGGAAAAGCTTTATGTGATTTAGGAGCGAGTATCAATCTTATGCCTTTATCGATCTTTAAATGTTTAGATTTGGGAGAAATTTCCCGTACTACTGTAACTTTTCAGTTAGCTGACCGATCAATAACTTATCCAAAAGAATTTATAGAGGATGTACTAGTAAAAGTGGATAAATTTATTTTCCCTGTTGAATTTATAGTATTGGATATTGATGAAGATAAAGAGATTCCTATTATTTTAGGGAGACCATTTCTTGCAATAGTAAGAGTTGTAATAGATGTACAAAAAAGAGAATTAATAATGTCCTAAAAATTGCCTAGGACGCCTAGAAACTTCAGATTTTTAGATTCCATGGGTTTGAATTCCAGAAATAACTCGAGGTATGGAGTTTTTAATCGAAGAAAGTTTACTAGTTTTGACGTGCAAAGGCTATACGATAAAATTATCATGAAGAAGAGATTGATCAAAGAAAAGAGGATTTGTTAATCATGGGTTGATCAATCTAGGTGCTCCAATTAAAAAGATCATTCTGCAAAGGCGATGGGAAGTTCTGTGTTACACAACCGTTGCAGTTGTTATACCTGTAGTGAAAGAGTTCTATACAAATTTACATGAAATTAACTAAGGAGTTATCTTTGTTCGAGGAAAGGCTGTACCATTTACTCCTGCAAGGATTACTAAATTGTATATGATAAAAAATGTTCCACTCTATCATTATGAAAATTTCATTCCTACGCGAGATTTGATGCAAGATATTTATTATTTTTTGATGGATGAAAGTGATATGTGGGAAGTACGAGATGAAGGATATATCAGTTTTCCTACTTCATCACTTAATCCAATTTTGAAATAATGACATTTCTTTATTTGTGAAAAATTACTCCCTACTATGAAGATCAGTAGAGTCACCAAGAAGAGTGTTATTTTAAACTACTGCATTCAAATGGAGAAACCTATTGATATAGGTTCAATTATATTTAAATCTGTGATGGGAATCATTATGAATGGGCCAATTTATGGACTTGGGCATCCTTCAACAATTTTTTTGATTTGCAGTCAATCTCAAGTTCCATATGAAAGTTGGGAAAAAGCATTACTACCATGGGAGCTTATTATTCCTATTGATGATCAGTATGTTGCTAATGGAAATGAAGCTCTAAATTCTATTACAGATCATTCTTCACATGCTTCATCTTCATTAATGCCACCAGCAGTTGGAAGTTCGGCAGTTGGAAGTTCGGGAAGTTCGCTTTCTTTAGAGAATAAATTAAATAAAATTGAATGAGAACTTCAGAGTATTATGAATGCAATAGGAGATCTCAAGTATATTTTTTATCACCTAGATTGGAGAATGAAAGAAAATTTTGATCAAGCTGGAAATTTTGAAGCAGGATTAGTTTGGATGTTTAAAGAGAAGGGATGGATCGAATAAAATTCGATAGATCAATTCCCATACTGATCCTTCTACAAGCTATATGTTCTTTAACAATCTATGGGAGATATTAGAGGAGGTGAAAGCACTAAAGATGATGCTAAATGATTAAAGATTGTGAACTCTTTACTTGCTTAAAAATGTTTATGTGTTTTAGTGTAATTGTATGGATTCGGTTAAGTTTGATTTGGTTTGTTTTTCCTTAAGAATTCTGAACTTTGATTATGTGTATAGTTTTGTGTCAGCATTTAGTGTTGTGGCTTGAGTTCGATGTTGATTTATTATTAGTTTGTTTAATAGGAATGAATTTGTGAAATGTATTTGTAAATGAAATGTGTTTGTAAAAAGTGTATTTTCATATATAAAGACGGTTTGTTGTTGATTGTGAAAATGACTGTTTGTGAAATGTGTATTTATGAATTTAGATAAAAATTTGTGTTTAAAAATCTTTAAAACTTTAGAGAAAATTGAAAATTTGAAAAATCAAAATAGTGAATTTTAGGCCTTCAGCACCGACGGTGCTGGCATTGGCGTTGATGGCGTCGTTGACCCGAGAGCAGCGAATTAACCCTTTAATTCATGATTTTCACCACAAACCTCCATTTTTACCCCCCTTAAGTCACCTTCAACCTTCAATTTTGCACCTAGGGCTTGATTTTAGGCAGATCTGAGGCAATTTTGAGGCAAAGAAACTTCGAATTTCATCTCCTCTAGGTAAGAGCTACACTTTAAAGTTAAAATTTTTGGTTTTCACCAAAGATTTTTCTCACATTGACTAGATTTGAAATTTTGAATTTTTTTTTGAGAAATTTTGAGAAAATTCTTTCATGAAGAACTCTTGCTTAGTAGATTTAAGTTTAAAGTAGTTTACATTTTGATTTTCGAAATTTTTGGGATTTATTCGGAATTTTTGAAAATTTTTCTAGATTTCCTATGTCACCAAGATCGAACAAAAGAAAAGTAGAATATGACAAGCAGATATTTGTTAGCTTTAGAGCTAGTGCGCGATGTCATAGTTTGCAAGAAAATAAAAAAGTGATTCAGGACCGAGGTTTTAAAATATGGGAGGAGAAGTTGAACAATCGATTATCGCTCGACAATGGGAAAACTTATGCTATTTTACTGCTGATGCGATAGTTGGGATTGTGATGGAATTTTATGCCAACCTTCCTAAGGCTTCTGATGATTTTGTTTTTGTTCGAGAAAAAAGGGTTGAGTTTACTCCAAGAAAAATTAATGAGTTTTATCAGTTAGAAGATGTGTATAGATGTCAGTATCATTCTTTTTTTGCTACAGATCAGGCTTTAGATGAAGTTATTTCTTTTCTGACAAGTGAAAAAGGGGCTTGGAAGATAAAAGACGGAGTTAAAGTTAACTTTCCCCTTTCTATGTTAAATGTAGTTTCTAAAGCTTGACAATATTTTATTTCTGTGAGGATGATTCCAACAAATCATCATAGTGAAGTGACCAAAGAAAAGTCCATCCTGAACTACTTTATTCAGCAAGTGATGGATATAAATGTAGGCTCTATCATTTATATAAACACTCGATCTATTACTCTGGGAGAGACAACTGGTGGATTAGCGCACCCTACTCTGATTTAAACACTTTGTGAGCATGCAGGAGTTGATTTCAGACCTAATAAGGAGAGGATTGAGCCTCAGAGACCTCAGAGACCCATTGGGCCTCCATTGGGCCTGCCAACATCAAGACTTATGAGTTCCATGTTGATTAGAGATCTGGAAGATAGGCCAGGGTTATTCCTTCTACTTCTAAAATCATTTGTGAGCCTACTTTAAGTAACCCCAGCAACAGGGAGCTGTTGGACCAGATGATGATTCAACAGGGATATATTTGAGGATGGATCATAGAATGTAGAATATGGAGGCCAGAAATGCTCACATTGATGATCTGATTCACTGAAAATTTGAGTATGATGCTGCTTATGATGATGCTTTAGTGAGATACCTGAGGGGTGACCATACAGTTCAGTTCCCTATTCACCCTACTTATACTCTATATCAGCAGCAGAAGTTAGATGTTGATGATGAGGAAGATGATTACTGGGGATCTTTTTAATTGTTTGTTTGTATGTGTTTGTACTGTGCGATTGTATTATTTGTGTTATGTTGTTGTTGAGATTCTACTGTTATGTTATGTGAAACTGTAATGTGAAAAACTGTTTTCATTTTTAGAAATTAGTTTAGTTCTGTTGTTATTTTCAGCACTTTGTTATGTACTGTGATTAGCTCTTTCTCAGCAAATTTTATATGTATTATGTGCAATTTAATGTTTTTAGCATTGTAGTTTTCATTTTAGCAGCTTGCAGCATTTCAAAATTTATGTTCAAAAATCAGAATCTCCAACTGGTATGAATTTTTTTATTTATTTAATGCTTTCTTTTACCCTTCATTTTTAAAGTTTTTCATTTAAAAATCTTTTAAAAAATTTAAGTTTGGGGGGAGAAGAAATATCATTATTAGAAAAGAGCTTAATTTTATTTGTCCTTGCTTAACTATATTTACAAAATTTTAAATTTAACATGCCCTTTGGTATTATAAGTTAACTTTGGATAACTATATTTATTTGTCTAAATATATAGTAAATTTAAGCAAAAAATTTCAATAATAAAGGTTAATTCTAGGGGCTAAGATATTTGGTAAAAGAGAATAAGATTATGTTTTTCTATTTTTAGCAAACAAAATTTTTATTTTTGAAGTATTAAAAATCTTAAAGAGGTTCATGTAAAAAGAAAAGAGATAAAGTTTATGAAATCTTTAAGTTAATATAAATTTGTTAAGCGAAGAAATGTAAAAAGTTTTTAACTTTAAAAAGAGGATAGTGAAGTTCAAAATCTTTAAAGGCTATCCAGATATAGTAATCCTCGGAAAAAGAAAAAAAGAAAACAAAAGGAAAAAGAAAAGAAAAACAAAAGATGTGAGGAGAAGCTTGAGGAGATGCCTAATTAAAAATTGGCTTCACTTGAATCAACTTAAGGAAAAAGACTTGGACAAATTTTCTAAACTTTTTATTTGAATGTTAACTTAATTATTAATAAAGTTTTATGAAGTTATTTTTCATATGAATTTCCTAAGTAACTTTAATATAACAAATTGCAATTTTTCTTGAAAGAAATAGAGGATCGAAAACCTTAGACTTAATTACTCAATATCCTTAGAGCTTTAGTATTAACTGGAGTTGTTTTGAATTTTCTTAAGTTAAAACTATTATATTTAGAAAACTAAAATATGTAAGTCTAAAAGTTAAGTTCTTTACCAAAATTCATATTTTGTTATGTAGTAGAGAAGTTACTTGAGGACAAGTAACATATAAGTTTGGGGGATTTTAATACACCAAAAATATATGCATTTTTAGATCCATATTTTATATTGATTTTTGGTGATATTTTACTTTAATGGAAGGTATTTTGATGTTTTCTTGCAGGTTGTTGATTTTAAGGGCTTAAAGTAAAAAGGAAGCAAAAAGGATGAAATTTTGAGTCAAAATGACATTTTTACAGAAATGTTCAGCCCTGACAACGCCGAGGTTAGCGTCGATGGTGCAGAACAATTTAACGCTGGAGATTTTTACTCAGCGCCAACGGCGCCAGACCAACGCGGACGACGCTAGACCAGCGCTGACGGCACCAAAGGCGGTACAGACTCTGTTTCTAGAAGGTTCTATGTATTTGGACAACTTTTTGAAGAGTTTTTGGAGTCACCTCTTGGAGACCCGACCTTGGGCTCTAGTTAGGGCCAAATTTCATCAGAAAATGGGCTCCTCTACATTTTTCACTTCTCTACGTTCATTTTTTGCTCCAAATCATTCCATTCCACTATCATATTGGAGTCAATTAGTGATTTTGCTTTCATAGTTTAGAGTTTTTGTGGTGAGATTTAGTGTGAAACTTTCTGTAAGAGTGTTGGAGAAGGAGAAAAGTGAGAGACTTTTTCTTCCCGCATTTCTAAGGAAAGGCTACAAAGGATTTTCTTTGAGAAAGAGTTCTCTTTGATTTTCTTTGAGAAAGAGTTCCAGATAAGTTTGTTTATTTATTTAGTGTTGTATGAACTTTCTTTTATCAATAAAATTTGTGTTTTGTCGTATCTTTCTCATGAAGTTTGAGTAGTTCCCTCTATCTTTCCCCGTACTATGAGATATGGTAAAATGAAGAGATAAAAAGAATGTGCCATAATTAAAATATAATATAAATTGTGATGATTTTTCAACTCCGAACTTAATTGACTTTTCAATCTGGCCAATTGATTTGTTAAAATATGTTGTGAAACATGTTATCCGGGAAATGGAGTATGAACAGAGTGAGGATCACATTTGATTTCATGAAGGAGAAATTTTGTTCATGAAATTAAGTGCAATTAAATAGGGAAATATTCTTTGTTGGGTGTAAAATTTGAGAATCTTTAGGGTGACAGACTAAAATCCCTAATTTGGTTTTAGTGTTTAAAAACTAAAGCGAGAATTAGCCTTGAGGTGAAGGGAAGTGGGAGCTCTGGAGTGGAAGTCGGTATCCTTGTAGCCTAGCCACGGATTTAGGGACTAAACTTAAGATTTTTCAATGATTTTCTATGCATTGTATCAGGGTTGAGAATTAAAATTGCTCCTATTTGGCACAATATATATTAAAAACATTTATCTCATCTCATTTCACCAGAATTTCATTATAGTGGGAAGAATGTTTTTTAACATAAGAAATCTTCATTACCTAAACATAGTTCTTAGATTAGTATTTAGTATTTAATAGTTACATTTTTGATTTTGCTAATAGTTAATTAATTTAGTTTGGGTAATATCTCAACATTCAAAATGAGTGACAGTGATTTCATTATATTTTCTGTAAATTTCATGTTAAAATTTATCATTGCTAACTTACACCTTCCCCGTGGGATTGATATTTGGGGCTTAAATAGAAAGTCCATTATTACTTGATAATGATACGTATACTTATGTAAAATCTCATTATTAATTGATTATAATTATAAATATATTTTACACAACTTACTTTTCATATAAGGACCAAGTTTTTGGCGCTGTAGTGGTGTCAACTTCATAATCCTTACATATAAAAATTTGGGATCAATTAGTAATAGTATATGCTTTTGATAAATTTAAATCATATTTAATTGGAACTCATTATGTAGTGCATAAAGATCATTCTGCTACTAAGTATTTAATGAAAAAGAAGGATGTTAAATCTTTAAATCTAATCTAGGCTTACAAGATGGATTCTTCTTTTGTAAGAATTTGATTTTGTAATAATAGATCAGAAGGGGATCGAAAATGAAATTGCTGATCATTTGTTCAGGCTAGAATTAGAAAAACCACTCTATTTTAAAAATGAAATTATTGAACATTTTCAAGATGAAAAATTATTTACTATTAATGAGTGGTGTGTTTCGTGGTATGCCGACATTGTGAAATTTATTGTTAGTGACATTATACCCTATGGAATGACATATCAATAGAAAAGGAAATTTATTTCTGAAGCTAATACTTATTTTGTGGATGACCCATTTAAAGTTAATGGACATAGACTGAAACCTTATTTTATAGGTGATCATCATAAGTTTAATGATGGAATGATGTTGAGTCAACCAGAGTAAGCACTGGTTACGTCGGGCTGACCACATAAAACCAAGCGCTTTGTGGGAGGCAACCCATAGTTATCAGTGTGTTTTTATATTTTGATTATTTTTTGTGTGTACTTAAGAAAATTGGGGTATTATTTTTGCGACTATTATGTGTTAGTATTGATTTCAAGACTTTATTTAGTGATCTAGACATGTTAAAATGAGAATTTGGACGTTATGTTGACTTGTGTAAAAATGTGCACTAGTGCTTAAGCGCCAAATCCGGTGCTTAAGCACGAAAGTTTAAAAACATGTGCAAAATTAATATTTTAGAAGGGAAAACCACATAGAAGTTTGCAAAAACATGCCAAGGAAGTTTCTAAACGTGTCTAGGAGTTCTTGGAAGGATTTAGGATTATAAATAGAAGGGTTTAGTGAAGGATCTTCACCCTAGATCATTTCTAGCCCTAAAGTCTAAGAGAGAGATTTTAAGATGATCTCTTCATGGAAGATGGATTTGAAGAAGAAGGAAGAGACCATGAGGAAGAGATTCATTAGTCGAAGTGCACAAGAGCTGTATAACAATTTCTTAGCCATTAGTATTAAAGGGATATCAAAGAAGTTCAACAAATATGAAAATACAATGTTTGTATTGGAGACTAAGGTATTGGAGATTCATGCACACCTTGAGCATATTGGATGGCAATTGAAAATGCAATTTATCCATACTAGTTATATAGAGGAAGTGGATAAGGAGATGTTTCTTAAGCAAAAGTGGATTGAAGAAGATTGCATCAAAGCACATCACCACCGTCCATTTTATCAACTTTATACTCCAATTACCCCAGGAGAGAATAATGAAAGACTTGAATTTGTTCCTTCTAATGAAGAATGGAATTAAGTTCTATGTTTAAAGTTATGTTTTTGTGTGTTTGAATTTGTTGTCTTTAAGTGTTTTAGTGTTTGTTTTAGTGTTTAAGACTTGCTTTTAGAGTTTGTGCTACTTAGGTGTTTAATTGTGAAAAAAATTGTTAAGTGTTTGTATTTAGGAAAATTTTCTCATCCAAGACTATATGGCATGAGAACTAAGTGTTTAAATGTATTTGTACTCTTTTGTGAATTAATATGAATTAATATAAGTTTGTTTTATAAGTTTGTTTGTGTGAAATTTTGTGTTATTTTAGCCTCAAATTAAAATAGTTATTAAAGAGAAATTTGAGATAAATGAGAGTTATAGACCATTTAAAGGTGGTTCACTAAGGCAAATAGTGCATTTTATTTTAATTTGAAATTTTTGAAATTCGTTCACTGACACCTAAGCGCCACATCTCACACTTAAGCATGAGCAAACCTGATAGGCAGATGCCTAAGCGCCACTTTCCCACGCTTAAGTGCCGATTCACAAAAATCGATTTGCAAATGGTTAAAAGTGAATTTTTTAGCCGAAAATCAACATTTTTACACCTCCCGTCACCTTCAACCTCTCAAAAACATGATTTTGTAGAGCTAGGGCATGCCATTAAGTGGAGATTTCTTCATGGAATCAAGAAAGAATTGCTAGATTCATATTTCTTAAGGTAAGAGCTTTACTTCTGTGTAAAATTTTTGGATTTTCACCATGTATTTTGAGTATATTTGGAGAAATTTGAAAATTCACTATTCATGATGGAAAATGAGGAAAAATCTATGAAAATGAGGAAAAATCTATGGAAAATGAGGAAAAATCTATGAAAATTGTACGGGAAGTTTAGTTTGTGCTTTTGAAAGTTTAGTTTAGTGATTTAAACTTGATTTTTGAAGTTATTGTTGGAATTTATCAAATTTGTAGAATGGCACCAAGAATCAAGAGGAGCAAAGGAAAAGCCCCTTTTGATTCGAGTAAATTTGTTAGTTCAAAAGCTCAAGATCAGTATAGTGATGTGTTGCAATCACACAAACTCATTTAGGAGCAATGTTTTAGAAATTCGGGTGGAGACGTGGAAGATTTAATTTTTTGTCGATAGTGGGAACAATTCTGTTATTTCTCTGCTATGGCGGTTCTTTCTGTTGTTAGGGAGTTCTATGCAAATCTCTTTGAAGCTGAAGACAATTGAATTATGGTTTGAGGAAAGTTGGTACCTTTTTCGCCAAAGGTAATTAACTTGTTTTACCATTTACCACTGGATACATTATGTTTTTATGCAAATTATAGTCCTACTGAGGCAGAGTTAGATGAGATTATTTCTTACTTGACTATTGGGAGAGGACTTTGGAAGATTACCAATGAGAGGAGAGTCAACTTTCCAACTTCAAAGTTATGTGCACATTCAAAGGCTTGACATTATTTCATTTCTGCTCGTCTGCTTTCGACCAATCATCTCAATGAAGTGACCAGAGAAAGAGCGACTTTGAACTATTATATTCAAGAGGGAAAGCTCATCAACATTGGAGCTTTGATCTGTCATACTATCATCAGTTCTACTACAGTTGTTACAATTGCAGGTCTGGGATTTGCTTCCTTGATCTTTTCTTTGTGTGAGCAGACTGGAGTTAAATACGATAGCTGGGAGGAAGTATTATTACCTCTAAAGCCCATCACTAAGGTGAATGTGAAGACTTATTCTGAGCATTTAATTTTTGGCTGGAGAGGAGGATTTTCTTGGAGCTATGGAATGGAGACGTCTGCTGCTTCTACCTCTGCTACTTATCTACCTCACGTGCTTCTCCTCACGTGCTTCTACATCTTGAGGCGAGTCTACAAAGACTCAAGATCAATTATTGCAGAGGATGATGGATAATATTAATTACCACTAATAAGGTAAAAAATTTAGAGTGTTTTGCAGATCATACTAACAGGTATAGTAGGAGAAAAAGTGATTATGAAGAGAAATTTCACTCATCTTTGGAGAGCCTCATTAGGGGTGACCTACGAGTGCAATTTCCTCCATATCATAGATACCCTGATTATGAGCTTGCAAAAGTTTGGGATAGCAGTGATTGAGAGGATGAAGAGTAGAACTGAGAGATTTATTTTATGATTGTAATATGATATGACTATGTGGTCCAGGCTTGCTACATTCGCATCTGTGTGTTGGTTTGAACTATGTGATGTGGTTTGTACTTTTATGTTTAAGTGAGAATTGTGATGTGATGTGTTTTCATGTTTTGGACTTGAGACATGTATGTATGTTTATTTGTTTAGATATTGTGATGTGTGAGACTTTTATTTTTAATTGTATTGTAATGTTTGTGTTAGTTAGTAGTTTGTTTTAAAATTCTAGGGTAGTAACTTTTGTGAGTTTTGTGATTTAGTTAGTTTAGAACTCAACTTAATTCTATCTCTGTTATAAAGTTGAAAATCTTGCTAACTTAGGTCTTAAATTCAGGTTTTAAATTTGAAACTTAGGAAACTCCTACCCTCTTTTTTTTCTTTTATCATGTTAGTGTGTTTGTTTTTATGTTGAGATTGTGAAGTCAAGTTAGTTTGTTAGTTTGCTTTTATGTTTATACCCTTTTATGTTTATACCCACTACCCACTATTTAAAATTCTATTGAATCTCTACATGTTAAATTGAAATGAAAATATTAGAAAATTTGATCAAAATTAATTTTACTCATGTTTTTAGTTTTATACTTGTATCATTAGGGTATAAAAATTCCTGTAAGCATGTTATTCTTATTTTCATTCGTGCATATATATTTGATGCTAAATTGTTTAATTTGATAAAAATTTAAGTTTGGGGGAGGGATCAAAAATATTTTCAAAACTTTAATTTTATTTGTTCTTAAGGCACTACAAGTGAATTTTATTTGAAAAGAAAAATTGATCATGTATATGAAGTTATATTAAGGAAGTAAAATTTGAGTAAAGAAATGAGTAAGAGAATTTAGTTGAAATTTTGA
>NW_018164873.1:209539-211580 GCF_001263595.1 Phalaenopsis equestris
AGAAATGAGTAAGAGAATTTAGTTGAAATTTTGAGTAATGCAGAAAAACTAAGTTAAAAGTTTTTTGTGTAATATAAGTAACATATAAGTAACTATCTTTAGTAAGAAACATTGTATTTTTTAAAAATTTAGATAATTAGACTTTTATTTTCAATTCTTAAATTTTTTTTTATTAAATAATTTTCAAAACTATTATTATATTTATAAGTAAAAGACTTATATCAAGACTTTACTTTAGGAAAGGAGAAGTGGAATTCAAAATAATTAAAGGTCTATCTAGATATAGTAATCCTTGCCTAAAAAAAAGAAAAAGAAAAAGAAAAGAACAAGAAAGAAAAGAGAAAGAAAAGAAAAGAAAAAGAAAAAGAAAAAGAGATCAAAAAAAGGAAGGAGAAGCTTGAGGATTAGTGCCTAATCAAAAATTGGTTCTACCTTTCATCTTTTTAAAGTATAAGACTTGAGAAACTCTTAAGCTTATAGATATAATATAGTAATTAAAATTATTTTTAATGAAAATTTTTACATAGAGATAATAAAAAAACTAAATTCTAACTTTGAAAAATCTACAATATATTTCTGAATTAGATAGAAACTCTTATTTTTATCTTTCTTAACTTTAAGAATTTCTAAACTTTAAGTTGGTCTCATTTACTAAATATTTTTTCTAGATTCGACTGCTATATTTCTAAATAAAAATTTAGTAACTCCTAAAGAAACTCATATATATATCATGCATATTTAGTTTTTAAAGATTGAAGTGTCATTTGAGGATAGGTAACATTTTAAGTCTTGGAGATTTTGATAAACCAAAAATATATAGTGTTTTTAGACACATTTTTATACTTATTTTTGAGATATTGCGCTTTAATGGAAGTTATTTTTGAGTTTTTATTTTAGGTACATGTAAAAAGAGTGAAAAATGCTTAAGGGAGTGAAAAAGGATCAAATTTAGAGCAAATAGGTAAAAAATGTGCAAAAGTGTTTTGGCGCCTAAGTGCCAGATCCGGCGCTTAAGCGCCGCGTAAACAGAGAAGGCCACGCCTAAGCGCCAGAGGCCACACTCTTAAGCGCCAGTGGTAGTTATTGGATAAGTAAATTCAGTTTTTGCAAATTTTGAAGAGGTTTTTGAAGCACCTATTAGTTTAATAGGTGGTTACAATCACCATGGATTAAAATTAATGCGAAAGGATGCATATCTTGGGGAAATACATCAAATCAAGACACATTTTGAAGAGATACCAAGGCACCTTTTGGAGAATTATAAAAGAAAGAAGATTGGGACTTTGAAAGAGGTCTTGAATGTATTGGAAAAGTTTTGAAAGTTCAAAAATTGGTGAGTTAGTTGGAGATATTTTCAGGCACCACATATTTATCCTTTTTTTATTTCTAGTTTTATATTGAGAGTGTTGTAAAAGAGAAGAGATTCAAAAGAACTTCAAGAGTTTGGTGGGGAACTGAGATAAGTATTTATCTTTTGTTTTAGACTACTTTTGATTTTAATTGAGACTTGTTGTTGGGTTGACAATGATTTCTACTTTTAAACTAAAGTATGGTTTTATTTTCTCCATCATGTAGTCTGAGTAGTTTGCTTTATCTTTCTTCTTAAAATGATAATTAATTAAGTGTTGGATGGAAGTTGTGGAGAGTATTGATCTTTAATGTTGGAAGAAGTTGTGATGATTTAAATCCATATACTTCATTTACTTCTTGATTTGGCCAATCGAGATATTAAAATTTGTTGTGAGAACATGTAAGAACCGGGATGGTATTGTATCGATCAACTATTAGAAAAAATCACATGAGGTTGTATGAATGAGAATGTAGTTCATATGATTGAGTGCAAAGTAAATAGGGAAACATTCTTTGAAGGGTATAGAGTTAGAGGACTTGAATGTGACAGGTTAAAGCCCCCAACTTGGTTTATTGTTTTTGGTTCTGATACGAGATGTTAGCCCCCAGATAGAGGGAAAAAAGGAAACTTTAGAGTGAGAGCTAGTATCTTCCCTGCCTAGCCGGGCTTCAAAACTATTTAAACTTTAAT
>NW_018164873.1:211599-230371 GCF_001263595.1 Phalaenopsis equestris
GCCAATGTTTTTTATAGCATCTCTAGTAAGGGTAAACAATATTATTGCTCCTATTTGGCACAACACAATATGCATACATCCACAATAGAATTCCTATACTTATTACTAATTCATGATAAGGAGAAATATATTTTCATATTTATTGCTTTTCTTCCACAAAAACTCAAGTTATCTTCTTAAGTTTGTACTGTTTTTGTCAAAATATTAAAATTACCAAAAATATTTAAACTTTCTTTACTGCAAAAATGTCTTTAGTTTAAACAATTATCCAATTATCTTTTTAAAAATAGACAAAAAGTGCATATTGTATATGTTCCCTGTGGGTTCGATATTCAGGTCTTAATCAAAATGTCCTATATTACTTGATAATGATACATATACTTGCATAGTATCCCAATATAAATTAAAAGTTAAATTTTTATTTTTCTTCAGAATCAAATTTTTGGTTTTGTTGTGAAATAAGGAAATATAAGTTAAAAATATAATCAGAATTATTATTATATTGTTGCATATAAGCAGTTTCGGGATCAAATACTCCATTTCATTTAGTTGCTCATTGTAATGCTTTTTCTACATATACTAATGCCAATTTTGGGAGGAACAACATGGTTGATAAGCAAGTACAACATCATGAGCAAGGTACCCCTCCTCCTGTTCCTAATGAAGTATCAGAAGACCCTCTTCAACTTGCTCATACCTCTTTAGAAGGGGTGTGACAGGTACAAAAACATGCAAAAAAAGGTCAAAAGAAAGAATGAACTCTCTAGTTTGAATGTTGTCAATATTATTCAAGAAGATACCTATTACTCAGATGGAGAACAATTAGACAACCCCTTCTAGATCATCTAGAAGGGCAGGCTTATAACATAATGTTTAAAATTATGGTGTGGAATATTAAGGGGGTGGCGGACCCTTCCTCCCTTAATAGACTTAAATACCTTTGTAGGGTCCACAAAATCTCTATTTTTACTATCAGTTTTACTGCAACAAGAATAACAAGATATGGGTTTTCTGAAAATGTAAAGTCACTTTATCTATCTTTGAAGATGAGGAACAAATTGTTCTCACTCATTTCCGATTGGACCAGTTTCATGGATGGGGCACCTTTGTTTATGTTAGCTCTCTTCTATCTGAAAAATTCTTACTTTCGCAGAAACTTGAGATTCTGGGTGGCTCCATCTCCAAAAATTTATTTGTTGGCAAGGATTTCAACATGACTATGAAATCTTCTGAGAAAAAGGATGGGGAAAGATGTGATATATCTCTTCTCAATTGGTTCTCTAACTTTATGGATGGAGCAGGTTTATTTGATTTGGGCTACTTTGGATCTCCCTTCACTTGGAGGAGAGGTTTTCTCCAACAACGAATTGATCGTTTTCTAGCAAACTACTTCACCATCTTCAAAGTTCAACATTTGAGCTATGCTTCATCCAATCAAAATCCTATTATCCTTACTCTTACTTTTATTGATAAACCTATTATCTCCAGATTTAAATTTCTTAACATTTGGACTTCTCATGATTCTTTTCTTAGTATTGTGCAATAGGTTAGGAGGTATGAAGGTGTTGGTTCATCCTGGTAATCCTTTCGAAATTGCTAAAGAAGTTGGCTGCTCATCTTTGGAAATGGAATCACCAGATATTTAGAAATATTTGTACTAAGGTTTTGGAGGTGCAAAATGCGGTTGATCTTTTGGAAGCTCAGGTGATTTGTACCCCTGAAATGGTTAACTCTATTGCTCAAGACCACTTGACTTTACTTGAAGCCATAAATATGGAAGAAGCTCTTCTTCAATAAAAAGCTAATGACCTTCATTTCATAGCTGGTGATCAAAATAAAAACTATTTCCATGCCTCCTTAAAGCATAGAAGGAACATAAACTTCATCCTGAAAATTAAAAATGCTGAAGGTAAAACTCTAACTAAATTGGATGAAATTGGGGAGAGTGTTGTGCTTTATTTTACGGAGCTTTTTCAACAGAATTCTATTACCACTCTTGTTGATTCTCATGTTTTTCTGGATGAGTTTGATTATGTTAATTGCTTATCTTTAGCCTAAGCTCTTGAAGAAGAAGAAATTCTTTCTGCTTTCAAGTCCATAAGTTCCAACAAGTCTCTTGGCCTTGATGGTTTCTCCTCTGCTTTTTATGTCAATTGCTGGGACATCATAAAAAAAAAGTGGTTCAAATTATCCAAAGTTTCTTTTTAGGAGAGGATCCTGGTAATTATTTTAGTTCTGCTTGTATTGTTCTCATTCCTAAAGGACATGACAAAATTACTTGGGATAATTTTCATCCTATCTCACTCACTACTGTTATCTCTAAAGTGTTGAGTAAAATCATTGTTAAAAGGCTGCAGCCTCATCTTTCGAATTTCATATCCCCTCAAAATATGGCTTTTATAAAAGGTAGAGATATTATTGACAATATCTTATTGGCTCGGGAATTGATTGAAGACCTTGATAAGAAATGTAGAAGAGGTAACATGGTTTTCAAACTTGATATGAAAAAGGCTTTTGATACTATAAGTTGGGACTTCATTCTTAACATCCTTCAAGCTAAGGGCTTTAAAGGGGAGTTTTGTTTGCTCATTAAAAGATGGTTAGCTAACAACCACTACAGTGTTCTCATCAATGGCAAATTTTATGGTTTTTTCTCTGCTACTAGAGGTATCAAGCAAGGAGATCCCCTCTCCCCTACTATTTTTATTTTTTATTTTGATTATCTCTCGAGGCTCATAAATAGGTTCCATCAAACTCATCCTCATTTTAAATATTCCCACAAATTGAAATTGTTATCAGCCACCTTGCTTAAGCAGATAATGCCATTTTATTTTCTAATGATAGTAAGCCTACTATCAAAGCTATGATTAAGTTACTCAAATATTTTCAGGATGTTTCTAGCCTTCATTTTAACCTGTCTAAGTGCTCTATTTACTTTGGCAAAAAACTGAACAATAACATTAAAACTTGGGCTTCTGATTACACCAGGTGTAAGATTGCAACGCTTCCTCTAAAATACCTTGGGGTTAACTTGCTTAGAGGTAGAAGGAAACAAATTCAAATGGATGATGTTGTGGACACTATCAAATCCAAAATCAATGATTAGAATGGATGATGTTGTGGACACTATGATGTTGTGGACACTATCAAATCCAAAATCAATGATTAGAGAAACACTTTCTTGTCAAAAGGGTGTAGGCTCACCCTCTTTAAAAGTGTCTTATGTAGCATTCATTTATATTCTATGCAGGTGCTAAAAATTAACAAGAGTACCCAATCTACTCTTGAAGTTATTTTTAACAAATTCCTTAGGCGAGGGAATAGATCCTCTAAAATCTGGGCTAATTGGAAGAAAGGTTGTAAGCCTCTCACTACTGGGGAGGGGCTTGGTTTCAAAACCCTTAAAGAAATTATTGACATAAATATGTGCAAACTTCGGTACAAATTCAGAGCACAGGATTCCCTATGGTCTCAATTTCTTCTTCATAAATATTGCACATACACCCACCCTTTGTTTCTTCCTGACATGCTGGAGATTCTAAAATTTTGAAAGTGATACACTAATAATATATGCATTTCTAAACCTATATTTTATACTCGTTTTTGGTGATATTGCACTTTAATGAAAGGAATTTTTAATTTTTTCTTGTAGGTTGTTGAAGTATAGGACTTGGAGCAAAAAAGAAGCAATAAGGATGAAATTTGGAGTTAAAATGAAGAAGTTGAAGATTCGTTCAGCGCCGACGGCGCTAGACTTAGCGCAGTCAGCGCCGTTTGACAGAGAACACCAAATTTAATTACGGAACACTGGCGCTGACGGCGCCAATGTTGGTTCAACCCATATTTCTAGAAGATTCGATGAATTTGGACACTTTTTGAAGAGTTTTTGGATGCACCTATTGGAGAACCGACTCTAGGCTATATTTGGGGCAGAAATTGATCAGAAAATTACTAGAAAAAGAGCTCCTTTCCATTCTTCCTTGCTTTCAATCGCCACACTTTGCCTCCATACAGTTTTTCCATCTTCATTACACCACCATATAAGAGTCTATTAGTGAGTTTTCTTTAAGAGTTTAGAGTTTTTGTGGTGAGATTGAGCGTGAATTCTTCTCTAAGAGTGTTGTGAGAGAGTTCTTCTTCCTGCATTTTTAAGGAAAGGCTACAAAGGATTTGCTTTGAGAAAGAGTTATAGATAAGTTTGTTTGTTTAATTAGTGTTGTGTGAACTTTCTTTTATATATAAAATTTGTGTTATACAAAGCTCCTGCTCGACCATGAGAGCTGACTATTAATCAATTTTTTCTTTCTCCTTACTTTGAGATATGTTGAAATGAAGAGATAATATGATTTTATATGGTTTTAAATGTCAATAATCAAAATAAATAAGTGATGATTTCTTAACTCCAAACTTAATTTACTTTTCGATCTGGCCAATTGAATTGTTAAAATGTGTTGTTAAACATATGATTCAGGAAATGGAGTATGAGTTCTACAATAGGGCGAGGATCACATTTTATTCCATGAAGGAGTATTTCGTTCATGGAACTAAGTGTAAATAAATAGGGAAATATACTTTGTTGGGTGTAGAATTGGAGATTTTAGGGTGACAGACTAACATTCCCAATTCGGTCTTAGTGGTTAAAAACTAAAGCGAGAGTTAGCCTTCAGGTGAAGGAAGTGGGAGCTCTCGAGTGGGAGCGAGTATCCTCCTAACCTAGCCAAAAATTTAGGGACTAAACTTGGGATTAGCAATGATTTTTTATAACACTATATCAAGGTAGAGAATTAAAACTACTCCTATTTGGCACAATACATATTAAATCATTTATCTCATCTCATTTTACCAAAATCTCATTGTAGTGGGAAAGATGCTTTTTCACATAAGACTCTTCATCACATAAACATAGTTTAATAGTTTAGTAGTTACTGTTTTAAACTTTGCATTTTAGTTTTACTAATAGTTAAATAATTTAGTTTTGATAATATCTCAACATTCAAAATTAGTGACGGTAACTTCGTTTTACTTTCTGTGAATTTCCTAGTAAATTTATCATCTCAAATTGAAACCTTTCCCGTGTGATCGATATTCGAGACTTAAAATAAGAAGTCCTTTATTACTCGATAACGGCACATATTCTTGCATAGAATCCCAACATTAATTGCTAAAATTTCTTAATTATATTTAGTGCATCAAGTTTTTGGCATCGTCACATAGCAGAGTCAACTTTATATATTTTACACAACTATATTACAAATTCAATATCAATTTTTTGGCGTTGTTGCCGGGGAAGGTAACGGTAAATTAAATAGATTTGGTAAATTAGGAAATTTAGAGATAATATAATTATATAAATATAAAAATTAAAAAAATTAAAAAGTAAAAGATTCAAAAATTTAAAAAGAATTATATATTTTTATTTAAGAGTATTTTTAAGATATTTTTTTTGCTAAATATATTTGTTTATGTGAAATATTGGATCTGAAAGTTTAGTACCTTATGATTCAGAATAAAAACTTACTATTAAAAAATTCAAAAACAACAAAAAGAAATTAAAAATTTAAACGCATTGTTGAATAACATAGATAATCAAATTAATGAAAAGTGACAAAGACCTTTAAAAGATTATGCTAATCTGACATGCTAATCTGACAGCAGATGAACTTCACTTGATTATTCAAATATCTGATGTTGCTGCTAATTCATTTGAGCTTAAATCTGCTATTATCCAAATGATACAAAATAATCAGTTTGGAGGAACACCTATTGAAGATCTTAACTAACATGTTGCTAATTTTCTTAAGATTTGTGCTACGTTTAAATATGACGAAGTGTCTAATGATGTCGTTAGGCTTAGAATTTTTCCTTTTTCATTAAGAGATAAAGCTAAAGCTTGGACAAATTTGTTAGCACCTCGATCTATCAGAGCTTGGGGAGAACTATCACAAAAAATCTTGGCTAAATATTTTCCACCCTCGAAAACCACTAAGCTTAAAAATGATATTACATATTTTTGTTAGTTTGAAGGGGAATCCATGAAAATTGTTAGTAGCCATTTCTTCTATTAAAGAGTTGCTTCATCAAAAGGTTTTGACATTAGAGATCCACCTGCAGCAGCATCTACAATAGATCTAAGTGATCCTACTAATCTATTGTAAAAAGTTTGAATTATTAACCAATCTGGTAAAGCATGGTGTTGACATTTCCTAAGAAGATCTTTAAATCCTTCCCAAGCTTCGATGATTGAGTATCAATTATCTGCCCTAGTGAATTTTCCTCTAATACTAGGGGTATTTAAGAGTAGTTCACTCCAATTTGATCAATCTTTTTCAAAATAGCAGCAATTTGAGGTGCCAAAATAAACATTGCATCATAATCATGAATACTAGCTACTCTCTTAGGATTTGCCCATTCAGAGGGCTGAAACTTTAAATGTTATAAATAATCAAAATAACAATCCCTATTCTAATTACTATAACCCTGGATGAAAAAATCACCCTAATTTTAGTTGAAATAATTATAACAATTCGAGAATCCTTCCAGAAATTTGAATAACCAAGGAAATCCTAATTATCGATCTTATTATCCTCTGGGATTTAACTCTAACCCTAACCCACAAGTTAAGAAAAAGAAGTTGATAATGGAAGAAGTGATGTTGAACATGGGAAATCAAATACAGAATCAAGGTGCTGCTATTAGAAATATTGAAAATCAATTAGGATATATTGCTACTGCAATTAGTAATAGACCTTCAGGAATTCTTCCGAGTACTGTGGAAGTTAATCTAAAAGATCAAAATAAGAAGCAAATTGAAGCTATTCAATTACTATGTGGAAAAGAAGTTGAAATAAGGATCCATAAAGAAACTGAAGTTGATGAAGATAAGGAAGAAATGGAAAGTGAGCAAAATAAAAATGAACAAACACAAGGTCCTTTAGAAAAACCATTGCCTATGTTTCCTCAAAGACTGAAGTAGAAGAATAAAGATAAACAATTTACAAAATTTTTGAAAATCCTTAAGAAGTTAATGATAAACATTCATTTTGTTGAAGCTTTGGAACAAATGCCAAGTTATGCGAAATTTATGAAGGATGCACTAAATAAGAAAAAGAAGTTTACAGATCATGAGATCGTTGCACTCAGAGAAGAGTGTAGTGCTATTATTCAGTTTTGAAAAGCTTTATGTGATTTAGGAGCGAGTATCAATCTTATGCCTTTATCTATTTTCAAACTCTTAGATTTGTAGAGATTTCCCCTACTATTGTAACTCTTCAGTTAGCTGATCGATCAATAACTTATCCAAAAGGAGTTATAGAATATGTATTAGTAAAAGTGGATAAATTTATTTTCCCTGTAGACTTTATAGTATTAGATATGAAGGAAGATAAAGAGATTCCTATTTTTTTGGGGAGACCATTTCTAGTAATAGGGAGAGCTGTGATAGATGTGCAAAAAGGAGAAATAATAATGAGAGTTAATGATCAAGAAGTAACATTTAATATAGTGAAAGCTATGAAATATCCTGCAATAGAAAAATATAATGAATGTTTTAGGATGGAAGTAACTGATTATCTGAGTAATGAGCAATTTAAGAATGAGTTTGAAGACAAATTAAGGCAAGGAGAATTTTTTGAAAATAAGGATGAGATAAAAGAAGAAGATTTGGATTATATTCAGGGCAAATTTAAATCGTTAGACTTGTTGGAAAATGATAATAAAAATCTTATTCCTTCAAGTATTAAACCACCCGAACTTGAACTGAAAATATGACCTACCCATTTAAAATATTTATTTTTAGGAGAATTATCTACATTGCCTGTTATTGTATCTTCTGAGTTAACTGAAATTCTAGAACAAAAACTAATAGAGATGTTGAAAAGATATAAAAAGACTTTTGGAAGGACTTTAGCAGATATTAAAGGAATTAGTTCTTCTATTTGTGTACACATAATTCTATTAGATGAAAAATACGAACCTAAAGCTAATCCTTAGAGGAGATTAAACCCAATAATGAAAGAAGTTGTTAAAAAAGAAATTTTAAAATGGTTAGATGCTGGAATTATATATCCTATTTCAGATAGTGCTTGGGTAAGTCCAATTCATTGTGTTCCGAAGAAATGAGGAGTGACTATTGAAGAAAATGAGAAAAATGAATTAATTCCAATAAGACAAGTGACAGGTTGGCGAGTTTGTATTGACAATATAAAATTAAATATGGCCACCAGAAAAGATTATTTTCCTTTACCCTTTCTAGACCAAATGTTGGATAGATTGGCTGGAAACAAATATTATTGCTTTTTAGATGGATATACCGGTTATCACCAATTTCAAATTGCTCTAGAGGATCAAGAGAAAACAACATTTACAAGCCCATATAGAACATCTGTTTTTCGTAGAATGCCTTTTGGACCTTGCAATGCACCTGCAACATTTCAAAGATGTATGATGTTTATTTTTAGTAATTTTATTGAACATGGAATGGAAGTGTTTATGGATGATTTTTTTTTGTATTTGGAACTTCATTTGAACCATGTTTAAATAATTTAGAAAAAGTTCTGGAAGTATGTGAAAGAATCAACCTAGTACTAAATTGGGAAAAATGTCAATTTATGGTTGCAGGAGGAATTGTGCTTCGGAATAAACTTTCTGAAAATGGCATGGAAGTTGATCCTGCAAAAATTCAAGTTATTGAAAAACTACCACCACCTACTAATGCTAAAGTGTTAAGAAGTTTTATAGGACATGCTGGTTTCTACAGGCGTTACATAATTTTTTTTTCACAAATAACTAAACCATTATGCCAACTTTTAGAAAAAGATACGAAATTTGATTTTAATGAGGAATGCATAAAAGCATTTGTATTATTGAAAGAAAAATTAATCTCTGCACCTACAATAGTACCACCTGATTGTGAAAAACCATTTGAAATAATGTGTGATGCTACTGATTATGTTATTGGGGTTGTTTTAGGATAAAAACACAATAAAGTTTTTACAGTAATATATTATGCTAGTAAAACTCTAAATGATGCTCAAATTAATTATATTAATACTGAAAGATAGTTATTAGCTATTATTTATGCATTTGATAAATTTAGACCTTACTTAATTGGAACTAAATGTATATTGCATACAGTTCATTCTGCTATTAAATACTTGATGTGAAAGAAAAATCTTAAACCAAGATTAATTAGATGGACACTTCTTTTGCAAGAGTTTGATTTTATCGTAGTTTATAGAAAGGGAAATGATAATCAAATAGCTGATCATTTGTCTAGACTAGAAATAGAAATATTAACTAATTTTGCGAATGAGATTTTAAAAAATTTCCCTGATGAACAATTACATAGTATTGAAGAAATGAATGTACCGTATTATGCAGATATAGTAAACTATATTGTAATTGATATTCTACCACCTGATATCAAAAACACACAACTAAGGAAATTTATTTATGATTCAAAATTCTATTTTTTTGATGACCATATTTATATGAACAGTGTAAAGATCTAATTATTAGAAAGTGTGTGTCTTATGAAGAAAGTCAACAAATAATTGAAAGATGTCATGATTCTGAATTTGGAGGACATTTTGGAATAAATATAACTTCATATAAAATTTTAGAAGCTGGTTTTTATTGGCCTACTCTTTTTAGAGATGTTAATGAATATATTAAAACATGTGATCGATGTCAGCTTGTCGGAAATATTTCTAGAAGAAATGAAATGCCTCTAAATTACACATTAGAAGTTGAAATTTTTGATGTGTAGGGATAAGATTTTATGGGACCATTTATTTCTTCATTTGAAAATTTTTATATATTACTTGCTATTGATTATATGACCAAATGGATTGAAGTAATTATTGTACCTATATGTGATGCTTGAAGTGTTTCTAAATTATTAATTAAGAATATTTTTACAAGATATGGAATGTCGAGAGTAGTTATTACAGATGGAGGACCTCATTTAAGGAATAGGAGAATTGAAAAATTAATTAAGAAATATGATATTATGCAGAGATTATCTACTGCTTATCATCCTCAGACTAGTGTCTAGCAGAGGTATCAAATCATGAAATAAAATGAATTTTAGAGAAAGATATAAATCCTTATAAATTGGATTGGTCTGCTAGATTCGATACTGCATTGTGGGCATATAGAACTGCTTATAAGTCTCCTATAGGAATGTCCTCATATAGACTTATTTTTGGAAAAACATGTCATTTACCAGTAGAATTGGAGAATAAAATAATTTTGGCTATTAAGAAATTTAATTTTAATTTAAACGATGTTGGTGAGAAAAGATTATTGCAACTCAATGAACTTGAGGAGATTAGAAATGAAGCATATGATAATGAAAAAATCTATATAGAAAAAATAAAATATGGCATAATCGAAAGATTTTTAAGAAGAAGTTTGAACCTGGATAATAAGTTTTATTATATAATACAATATGGAGATTATTTCTAGGAAAACTGAAATCTAGATGGTTAGGACCATTTATAGTGATTAAAGTCTATCATGATGGAATGACTGTTATTAAAGATCCTAACACTGGAAAGATATTTAAAGTTAATGGGCATCGATTGAAATATATTATGAAGGGCATATACCATAATTTAAAGAAGTTTTAATGTTAAGTCAACCCAACTAAACACTCCTTACATGTTAATCAACAAAGAGTGTTACAAGAAAATAAGGAAAGGATGCCCCGCTACCAAAAACCCAAAAAATATTACAATACTCACTCAAAATATGTGGGTTCCTCGTACACAAGACAACTCGATTTAAAAAAAATCCCAAAAATAACAAACTAATACCAGCATCAAAAGTATACTCAACACAAGAGAAGTATACCCAAAATTCTGTAAGTGTAGCAAAAAAAGAAACCAACAATCAAGAGGATAGGATCTTTGACTGTAGAGCTCCCCGCAACGATGTGGAATAGTATATGGAAAATCTCCAGAAGATACCTGCACAAAAAAGGAGAAACTCCAAGCCAAAAGAGCATCAAAGTGATAAATCGATGATCCATAAGAAGGTAGAGCTTCAAGCCGAGGTAAATGACAAAAAAGCTAAACATTTGAGGACCTACCCCACCCTGTCTGAAACCCCAAACACAAACCATGTAGCTGAAATATGAACAATGGAAAGCTTCTTTAAAAACCCATAACTCATGATGTCACAAGGGGCGATGAGTCCAAATAACATGAGCATGAAATAGAAAATAAGTCTCCCTAACATCTGCAGATATAAAATGGTTCCCAAACTTCAAATCGAAAAACCAAACCAGAGTAGAGATTGTCATGCTTAGTAAACAAAATAGGAAAATTGCAAGACAAGAAATATCAACCATCAACATTTCGAACATAAAGGGCATCCAAAGAGTCACCATTCATCAGGACTTTAAGAAAGGAGGGCAGAGCTGTACCAACTATAACATTAGAGGTCGTGGCCCCAAGCTGGCAACCCAATTAGCTGCCCTATTACCTTCCCGATGAATAAAATTCTAGGTAACAGAGATAGTAGAGGAGAAACATTTAATACAATTTATATAGTAAGCAATATCCCAAATCACCTGCTTACTAAAATTTAAAATATCAAAGTGTAGCTTTAAATCAGTCTCAATCTCAAGGTTGTACCGATTCAAAGATGCCGCAATAGTAACAAACATCAAAATTGCATGAGCTTCAGCTTCCAAAGGTGAAAACAAAAGAAGGAGAAGATAAAAACATAATACAGTTACCCTTATCATTTCTCACAACTCCATCAAAATCAGCACTAACAGGGTTCTAACTCCCATCCGTATTAATTTTCACCCACCCAATAGGAGGCGGACGCCACCTCACTAATAATGGTAGATGCGACAGAGTTGTCCTCCCCAGAGAAGGGTGTACAAGAGAGTCGAAATAGGTAATACCAGAGTAAAAACCATCCTTCATACCACTGAACTTAAAAATTCTAAGTGTAAAAGCTATAATATTGGCAAAAATATTAGAGCAAGGAGCCTTGCCATTATCATGCTTTATATCGTTTCGAGCCATCCAAAGGAACCAACAAATATTGTAAGGATAGATCTGAAAAAAATGATTATGCCTTCCATCCGGGCTACAAAAATAGGTGGTGGAAATTAAGTCCGTAGCAGGATACATAGCGGTACTAAACCAACAACCCCCCATCTTCCAAATTTGTAAAGCAAAAGGGCAAGTGAAAAACAAATGCTCCACAGTTTCCTTATCAACATTACACATCACACAACGAGAGACTAACCTCAGACCCTTGAGCTTAAGAATATCATCGCAAGAAAGTAAATGATTAAAGATCATCTAAGCCAAAAAAGACATAGAAGGAGTAAGGGCATGATTGCAAATAATATTCACCCACGGAGTAGTCTAAAAATGATGAGACGAATGATAGATAGTTTTTGAAATAGAACCATTAGAATTCATATTCAAAATTAGGGTGTCCAACTTATGAAGATCAAAAGAAATAGTAGAAATATAGTTAGCAACATTAGCCCCCACCAGCTAAGTAAGGACAGGGAGGTTCCAGGAATCATTCATCCAAGTGTCAGAAACAAAAAGATCATTGTTGACATCCTCCCCAGGAGAAAACTCCACATGGGACCATGAATCATGCTAAAAGGATGAATTTCCGCACCCCAAATCCCAAAAAATGAAATCCTTGGCCCATTCTCTCACTTGAAGTAGCCTCTTCCATAACCTAAAATCACCTTTCCTCCACCTAACAGAAGTTGGGTGATAATGTTTACAATACTTCTCATGTAAATAAATAGCCCATAAAGAATTAGCTCTCCGGAAGTTGAGCCAGTGCTTAAATAAATTAATATCAACAGTGTGATGGAGTTGTTTGAAACCCAAACCACCAGCATCAACGGTTTACAGACCTCCTTTCAAGTGCACCACCACTTACCCGAGTGATTACTCGCCCACAAAAAATTATTACAACGCCTTTCAAGAATCTTTTGTGTGTTTTTCTTAATGTGTATGACTTGTAAAACATACAAAGGCATACTCTGCACAATGCTCCTAAGCACTGTAATACGACCCTCAAAGGAGAGAAGTTTACTTTTCTAATCCAACATCCATTTTCTTATTTTCTCCTCAACTTCATCCAATTGAGACTGTTTCATCCGGCCCTTGAGTAAATTAACTCCGAAGTATTTTATAGGGAGAGCCAAAATAGAAAAAAGATATTTATGTATTACTATCTTATGTGATAAGTGTTTATATATTAGTAGATAATAATCTTACACAATTTTATATATCATAAATTAAGACAAATATTGGTATTGGAGGAAAATTTGAATTGAATTGAACAAAAAAAGAGTCATATTTTAGCCTTTGGCGCCACGACCCCGTCTATATGAGCTTTGACAGTGACAGCGCCATCAGGAGCGCTGACGGCGCCGATAGCAGTTTGACGGTTCGGGATGAATTTTGCAGACTTTGGCGGCATTTTGCTCCGTAATAACCATCGAGATGTGTTTTTAAAGTCCTAAAAACCGCCTTGGACGACCAAAAACTTCCTATTTTTTAATTTTATGGATTCTAATTCTAGAAATACTTCCAAGTATGGAGTTTTAAATAAAAGAAAGTTTATCAGTTTTGACGTGCAGAGATTATTCGATAAGCTTATTACAAAGAAGATATTGATTATGGAGAGAGGCTTTGTAAATCAGGGATTGATTAATCCACATTTATTGATTGAAGAAATCATTGTACAAAGACGATGGAAAGTTCTAAGCTACACTACCGCTGCAGTTGTTCTACCAGTGTTGAAGGAATTCTATGCTAACTTACATGGAATTACCCATGGAGTTGTCTTCGTACGAGGTAAGGTTGTACCATTTACTATGGCGTGAATTAATGAGTTGTATATGATATAAAACATTCCAATCTATCATTATACAAATTTTATCCCTACCAGAGATTTGATGCAAGATGTCTATAATTTTCTGACGGATGAAAGTGTTATTTGGGAAATGCAAGATGAGGGATATTTTAGTTTCTCTGCTTCATTACTTAATCCAATATTGAAGCAGTGTCATTTCTTCATTTCTGCAAAATTACTCGCTACCATGAAGATTAATAGAGTCATCAGAGAAAGTATTATTTTAAACTATTGCATTCAAATGGAGAAGTCCATTGATGTAGGATCTATCTTTTCTAAATCTGTTATGGGTATTATTATGAATGGGCCAATTTATGGACTTGGGCTTCCTTCCATAATTTTCCTACTTTGCAGTCAATCTCAAGTTCCATATGAAAGTTGGGAAAAATTGTTATTACCTTGGGAGCCCATGATTCCTATTGATGATAACTATGTTGGAAATGGGAATGAAGCATTAGATATTATCTTAGATCATTCATCAAATGCTTCAACTCCATTAATGCCACCAACAGTTAGAAGTTCACTTGCTTTGGAAAATAAATTGAAGAAAATTAAAAATATCATGGAGTAGCTCATGATTCAACAAATGCATATTATGAATATGTAGAATAGGATTGGAGGAGTTGAAGCAAGGAATGTTTATAATGATGAATATAAGCAGAGGAGAGTTCTGCATGAGCTTATGAGGAGGCTATGGTTAGATATCTTATGGGTGAGTATAATGTGGAATTTCCAACTTGCCCAAACTTCACTCCTTATGCTCCAGATCATGATGAAGAAGAAGAAGAAGAAGAAGAAGAAGAAGATGATGATGATGATGAGGAAGGTGATGAAGATTCATTTTCTTAGGATTTTAATTTGTTTTTATTGATGTTGTTTCTTATTTTAATTGTGTTATTATGTATTTTCTTTAAAACTGTTGTAGTAAGAACTTTAATTTTAATGTTATACTGTGAACTGTAATAGAAACTATAGATTTTTACTTGTTCTTCATTTTTAGTATTTTTCAGCTTTTGTTTCTGTTTTTAATTTTCAGCAAATCCTTTAAAATAAATTATGTTTCATTTAATGCTTCAAATCCTGTATGCATTTTCAAAATTATTACCTGCAGTATCCTAGAGCCCAGTTTCATACTAAGAAATCCTCTACATGTTAGTTTTTTATTTTTATGCATTTACTATTTTTTTTCACCAACTAAATTTTGTACTAACTCATTTTTAAATTACTTAAAAATTTATGTTTGGGGGAAAGAAAAATTTCTTTTTAAAAAGAAGTACGCTAAATTTTTTTTTTCCTCAATTAATATATTTTTAAAATTATTTAACATGACCTAGGACATTAAGATTTAACATTAAATGACTATAATTATGTTTATGAATATTATGGTAAAGTTTGGTAAACATTTTTAATAATGAAGATCAATTTTTAAGTTAAAGATGTTTCATATGATAATGTAAGACTATGTTTTTTCTATTCGAAGTAAAAGAAATTGTATTTTTGAAACATTAAAAATTTTAGAGTTTCATGTAAGAAGAAAATAATGAAACTTTATAAAAAATCATAAACTAATAAGAATTTATAAAGTGAAGCAAGGTAAAAAATGCTGACTTTAAGAAGAGGATAGTGAAGTTCAAAATTATTAAAGGCTATCCAAATATAGTAATCTTAACGTAAAAGAAAAGAAAAGTAATGATTGGAAATATCCTGAATAAAAAAAGGAAAAGAATAAAAGAAAAAAAGAAAAGAAAAAAGAGTCAGGAGAAGCTTAAGGAGATGTCTAATAAAAAATTGGCTTCACTTGAATCAACTTAAAGAAAATGCTTTATTACATTTTCTAAATTTGTATTGGATATTAGTAGCATTACTAGTAATGTTTTCATGAAGTTTTTTTCATATGAATGTTCTAAGTATCCTTGATATGACAAATTACAATTCTTCTTGAAAAGAATAGAAATTTAGAAATCTTAAATTTGATTACTAAGTACTCTTAGACTCAGAGTTTGAATCTAAGTTATTAAAGATTTTTCTAAAATTTTATTATTTTATTTATCTAAACTAAAGTATAGATGTCGTAAGTTAATCTCAATCCTAAGTCATATGGTTTTATGTAATAGAAGTGTCACTGGAGCAAAAGTAACATTTAAGTTTGAGGGATTTTTATAGACCAAAATAATATGTTGATCTAAGTATACATTTCTTGCTTATTTTTTGGTGATATTGCACTTTAAAGAAGGGTATTTGCATTTTTTTTATTGCAGGTATATCAATTTATTGCAGGTATATCAATTTTAATTTTAGTCATTTGGAGCAAAAGTAGCAAAAATGATGAAATTTGGAGCCAAACAGCAAATTTTGGGATTCTGGTGCCTAAAGCGCTAGAACTAGTGCATAAAGCACCATTTGACATAGAGTTGGCACCAGAAGCGCAAGATTTTGAGCCTGAAGCCCCAAAACTCAGAACAATGCGGTCTTAAGAAAGTTAGCGCCTGAAGCACAAATACCAGTGCCTGAAACACCAAAGATGACTTTTTGCGTATTATGGCAGTTTGGGATAAAATTTGAGCAAATTTTGTAAGGGACACTTGTTCTAAACACCCCATAGAGTGATTCAATGCATCTAGACATTTTGGAAGGTTCTTTGATGAAGAGATATGTCTCTTGGATCAAAAGACATACCTTTTGAATTCAAAAGGGTTTACTTTTGGATAAAATTTTAGAGGGAATTTTGAATTTTTTTTAGAGGGAGGCAGACTCTAATAAAAAGAGATAAATTTTAGGGCTTGAGGAGAGTTTTTTAAGGGGGTGGCAAGAGAAGTTTGAAGAGAGAGTGGTGTGAGATAGAGAGAGAGAGAGTCAAAGGCTTGGAGATTTTCTTCAAGGATTGTAATAGGAGAGGGAAGGTGAGAGATCTCTTCTTCATTACACTTCGAACAGATAATTGAGAGTGCATTTAAAGAGGGAAAGTGATTGAAGAGAACTTCTATGAATTTTCTTGGGAGGGATTGTGAGATAAGTCGTGTTCTTTTATTTCATTTTTTTGTAAACTTATTTTTATATATAAAATCTGTGTTTTGTCATATCCTTCTCATGAATTATGACTTCTCATGAATTATGAGTCATGAATTATGAGTAGTCTTCTTTATCCTTCTCCCGACTTTGAGATATGGTTTTATGAAGAATTAATTTTTTATACGGTTTTAAATGTCAATAATTTGTGATAATTTGAACTCCAATCTTCATTTACTTTTTAATCGGACCAATTGAAAAGTTAAAATACGTTGAGGAACATATGATCTCAAAGGGCTATGATTTCTACAACATGGTGAGAATCACATTCAATTCCATGAGAGTGGATGTCATCCATGGGGTTGAGTGCAAATAAATATGGAAATAGACTTTGTTGGATGCAGAATTGGAGATTTGAAGGTGACAAATTAAAATCCTAAATTTGGTCCAGTTGATTGGAAACTGATGCGAGATTGTTAGCCCTCAGGTGAGGGAGTAGTGGGAGCTTTGGAGTGGTGGCTGATATCCTCCTAGCCAAACCATAGAATTAGATACTAAAATCTAGATTACTGAATAGTTTTTATGCAGTCGGAAGAGGTTAAAGAATAGGATTGCTCCTATTTGGCACAAAAAAAATTTATATCTTTTCAAATGATTTTAATTTCTTCACAATCCATGCACTGATTGTAAAGGGGAAGGATGCTTTAATAAATTTGAACTTTTCACCGCAAAAACTTTTTTAAATTTTTGTAAATTTTACTTTTATAAATTTAGCAATTAGTTTAATTAACTGTCGGCACTATTTTTGGTGTTGGGTTTGCCCGTAAGAAGCTGTCGGTCATCGGAATTGAAATCCCGTTGCCCGCTTCGGAAGGACGTTTTAAGAAAAAAATTAGTTTTGAAAAGATGAAGTCAAACTGACCTCATAATTTTCATAGTTTAAATGAAAGAGCGCTTTACCTCAAATCCTGTATCTATCCCGAAGGATGAACACAAGAATTAAGGGTGAGGCTCGATCAAATAAACTAAAGAAAGTTATGACATCCGTTTTGATTTGCAAAACCAATGTATTGGCCGACAAGTTCTCCTATTTAATATGAGGAATTAAATAGGGTTTATATTATGATGTGTTCGGGAAAAGCTTCCTATAAGGGAAATCCCCTTTAGTTAATTACATCATAGATAACTGAAGTTACCTATGAATACTCTCAATAAAAGTCAAGAAAAATTACCTTCAAGGAGTCAAATGGTAAGGACATTTCAAAGATATCGGACTAAGAAGTGTGAAGGGGGATTGGTTCAAATTTGGAACATTTTGTTTTGGAGTCCAAAGGAGGAAACACTAGAGGATGTCACAGATCCAAAGGAAAAACTTCGGTGACTTCCCAAGTTGTCCTATTATTTGGCTTCAATTTAGGAGAAATCATTTAGATGTTTCATCCTGCAATTTTTTATTTATTAGGATTTACATTTGTGTGAAGCAATCAACACAAATAACCTTGAAGATGTGAGGATTTAAGTCGTGACAAACGACTACCTTGGAGTCCTAAGGCAAGTTTAGGGCTTATATTATACAATATGGTTGTACAAAGGTCTAAAAAATGTGTTTGAGGATTTATGTTGCATTAGGCAAACAACCTTAAATTCCTATGGCTTTGTTGTTTAAAAACTAAACAAGGATGTGTTGTTGTAGATCCTCTTGTTGTTGAAGATGGCCGGGCTGCCCACCATATAAGCTCCAAGCTCCTCATTGTAGCAGAGTTCAAGTTTTCTAGGTCATTTGGTTATAATGTCAAATCAGGTGACCTTATGGTTAAAGTTCTTTAAATTTTATTATGGGCATATTAAAGTTGAT
>NW_018164873.1:230838-233151 GCF_001263595.1 Phalaenopsis equestris
GGGTCCTTAAGTTTTAAGGATAATATTATTAAGTAAAACATATTAAGTTTAGTAGATCCCTAAGGTATTCACCAGGTTAAGAGTAGGGAGCAGGTCCATGCAACCTTCTTAATGTCTGGTAAAAGGCCTTGGGTCCATTTAAACTTTATTATGTTGCTTAATAATTCATCCTAGGAACAACCTGATGCTCAGTGAACATTGATGTCTTGATTATTCCCAAGAATAAGGTAAATGTCATTTACCTTTCAATTTGAAAATTATGTGTATGAAGACCCTTTAGGAGACAGATTAGTGTTATTAAGAACACCTAGCCAAATTCTAGTCCTAATTGGACTTGTGTTGCTTTAAGAGAGTATGATTATGTTGATTTTTCTAATCCTCTTTTAACAAGTGGATTTCAACTTAAGTTCACCACTAAGTCCTTAAGACCTAAGTGAATGTATTCAGTGTGTATATTGATTTTGAAAAGATTTAAAAACTTTAAGTGATCATTATCAAGATCATTTAAACATCATTTTGATTATCAAAGAAGGGTGTGAAATCATTAATTTCCAAAGTTATACCCCTAAATTCAAAAGTCATTTTATGCTAATGAAGTTTCCAAAATTTTGATAATTGTGGGAATTATTCATTTATCTTGTAATTTGGCAAAGTGAAGTGGGTTTCTACCAATAAAGCTCATTTTTTATTGTAAATCATCAAATGAGTTAGTTAATATCAGAAATTACCCATTTCCCATTTTGATTAAGCCTAAATGTTCATTAAGGCCAAAATATCCAAAATTACATTTTTTGCCCCTAAAGGTCCAAACTTTCATAATTTGACAAATTCAAGTCAAATGACTTTGAAATTTTTGTGTAACCCTACTGATAGGTCAATTAAGATATCAGAGGAGAAAATGTGGATTTTCAAAATTTAATTTGATTTATATAATTATTTTCATGCAAAAATGTGCGTTTTTAAGGAAAATTCCAAAAGATTATCAGGACATTTTCTAATCACTTGAAATTTTTATGTGAACTAGCCCTAGACTAGAAAGTCATTTGGCCAAAATTTTATAATTTTTTTTAATTTTCTGTGATTTATTAAAATTAATTGAAGTTTTGGGGACTTTAATAAAAATAAAATATTTTAAGTGTTGAAAATATTTTTTATATTTTCGAAAAATCTCTCTAAGGTCAGGGAAACTAGAGAACTTTATTTTGTATTTTTCTGATTTTTATTTGATTTTTTAGAATTATTTTGGTGAAAATTCTATATTTAAGCCTTAAAAATCATTTTAAGGTTTAAAAATAGATATCTTTATTTTTAGACCTTGGAAAAATATTCCAATGATTCCTAAGTGTTTAGGAAATAATTTGGAACATTTCCATGAGTTTAATATTTTATGATTTTTTTATTAATTTTTTTACATATTAAAAAATAATTAAAAATAACCTAAAAATCAAGTTTTTATTTTAAATAAATTTTTTATTTTTATTAAATCCCCCTTATATCAGAGAACTCAAAAAACTAAGTTTCATAATTTTTGGAGTTATATTTTGATTTTTAAAAATCATTTAAGTTTCAAATTTGATGGTCACTTTTAAAAATCAATTAAAATTTTTAAAGGATCTTCAAATCCTTTGAAATTTTTGTGGTGAGTTCTTTGACTCATAAGCCACAGTGGAGAACAAAAATCAAGTGACTTTAAGCTCTGTGTACTTCAAATTAAATGTTTTAAGTAAATTAGGGTTTGCTCTAAACAGTGATATTTTGATTTTTGAAAATTATGAAATTATTTCTTAAGACTACTCAGGCCATAGGGAACTTATATGAATTTTTGTAGAATTTTATAAGCCACGTAAAATTTTCTATAATTATTTGAATAGAAAATGAATATAAACTTAGAAAATTAAGATCTCTGTTTAGAGTTTTCCTACGTCTTTGACAAAATGCTCAAATTGTGCATCTAGATAGAGGCTACAATATATAAAAATTTGGGGTCAAGGTGATAATCCAATATGAATGGAGAATTGAAAAACCCCTAACACTAATTGATTTTTATAAAATTAAATATTCATCAAATTAATGTGAAAATTATTCCACATTATTCTCCTTTGTTCACTAAGAAAGAGGGTATTTTTATTTTAATTTTATGAATTTTCTATACAAAGATATGGATTTTTGAAGTTTAGGGGCTATTTTTTTGAATTTATTAAATACCCCTATTTATTTATTCAAACCGCGGGCTGACTGGATCATCGGATCCGTCGAACATCCACGCGGCGCTCTCCTATTTGACGCCGCCTTCTGAGTCAGCTGCCACGCGCC
>NW_018164873.1:233600-235112 GCF_001263595.1 Phalaenopsis equestris
GTTGTGGAGCCAATTTGTTTGAAGTTTGGTGCTGCGTAGGTCCGGATTGAAGTGTCCTGGTTTTGGGTAGGAATTCAAACTCAAAATTGGATTTATGTGGTGGAATTGGGAGAGGGAAATGGATTGTATTGTGTTAAGGAACTCTTAGAGAAGCTCTCTGAGGAGTTTGGGAGGCCTTGGTGAAAAATTTTTCTTACACCACTATTAATGGCCGTGGGGGGGGGCATTTTATAGAAATTGGCCAAGGGGAAGCTTAGCTCGCCAATTGAGGGGTTAGCTCCATTGAGAGGAGCTCTCAGCTCAATTTTGGCTGAGGCGGCTTCTTGGCATGAATTTAGGTATTGTCCATGTGAGGCTCACAGTTTTGGGCTTTAGCTTGGGTTAAAGTGATTAACCAAGTGTTGGGTCATGGTTAAAGCTTATAATGAGCAGTAAAAAGGGCACCATAGGGTATTGACATGTGGTATAGCAAGTACTTTGATTTAACCCTCTCTTTATCCCTTTAAAAATTTAAAAAAATATTTTTACCCATGAGATAAATATCAAGCTTAACCATGGGTTGTTGGCTAATTTTAAACTCAACTCTAGAGTATAGGATGAGTTAAGGTAAGGCTCATTTGACCATACCAAGCTCAATTGGTTTGGATTTGGCCATAAGTCCAAGAAGGTGCATATGACCAAATCTTGTGTTTGGACTAGGTTAGACATGTCAATTGGCCCAATTAAATATGAAATCTGGTGTAAGAGACCATGAGGAACAACTTCCATGAAGGGTGAAAGTCATTTTGAGGTCAATTGGTTAATCAATTTGGTGGATTTTGATTTTTTGACCCATTTTAAGCATGTTGGGCTAAGTTTGGGTCAAACTTGGGCTAGCCATGGGCTAAGTCCAAATTGATTATTATGTTTGGTGTAAGACATCATGATGAACAACTTTCATGAAGGATGAAAGTCATTTTGAAATCAATTTGGTAGTGAATTTGGTGGATTTTGATGAAATTTGTATTTAGACCCAAATTAGGCATATGGGGCAAATTTGGATTTAGACCCAAATTAGGCATATAGAACTAATTTGGGTCAAACTTAAGCTAGCTTTGGATTAAGCTCAAATTGATTGTTGTGTTTGGTCACAAATGACCTCACAAAGGATTTTCAACAAAAATTGGATGCCAATTTGAGGTTTAGGGCATTCAATTGTTGAGATTTTGGGTGTTAGCCAATACTGGGGCTAATTTGGGGTTTTTGTCAAAGATGTTCAAATTGACCAAATTAGACCATGGTGTAGTTGGACAAAATGAAATTGGGAATATTTTGGATTTATTGGGATTTTTTGGGAATTTCTGAAATTTTTGGATTTTTGAGCCATGGAGGGGCATTTTGGTAATTTGGCCATTTTTGGAAATTTTTGTCAATTTTGGAAAATTTGGATGTATTCAAAATGTTTGGAATGAGTTTATGTTTGGATTGAGTATTTTGGCAAAATTTGGGAATTTTAGCCAAATTTTAGTATTT
>NW_018164873.1:235374-259471 GCF_001263595.1 Phalaenopsis equestris
TCAATATCAATATGTTCAAGATAAGTAAAGAGAAGAGTTTTGAATTTCTAATGGTGAGGGTACCTTTTCTAGTTTTCTAAGACTAGTCAGTAGGAAAGTCCTATGGCTAGACCTAAACTACTAAAGAAATTTCTAGACCTCAACCAAAAGTGAGGTCAACATTAACTTAGTCTTTTAATTGCATTTTATTTAGCATTCACTCATTTACTTTATATTCAAATTTTGTACTTCACTTTTGTAGTTTAAAATTGCAGTTTATATTATATTCTTAAGAATTTACTTATATGCATTTCCAACTTCGTTGTGGGATCGATATCTAAGACTTTATTAGATCCCTTTATTACTTGAGCAATATGTATACATGCACTATTTTTAGAAGGGCTTGACAGGTTAAAGATTTTTAAAAGATAAAACTATTTTCACTAACGTTATTTTTATTGGGATTAAATTACATATTTACTATTATATATGTCGCGTGTATTTTGTAATATTGAAAATTATTTGCTGAATATACATACTAAATACACCTCGCATCACCTACCTTTTGAAATTCTTCAAGACAATATTCCCTTATCTAAATTAAGAGTTTTCTTAGGTGACTTCCGTTATCTAAGATGTAACAAACTATAGGGGCTTTCCCTTATAGGAGACTTTAAGAACCTAGCTTAATATAAACCCTATTTAATTTTTTTAATATCAAATAGGGAAACTTGTTGGTCAACATAAAAATGGTTTTTCACAGACTTAAACAGATGTCATAAATTCGTTAGTTTATCTAATCGAACACCACCAGCAAGTAGTGTATCTATCCTTTGAGGTAGATATATTGCTTGTGGTGTTGTGCTCGATCATTTAAACTATTGCAGATATGAGATTGGTTTGGTCATGTATTTTCAAAACTAAAAATATTACTTTTGAAAATTATATATATATATATATAGATATATATAGATATATAGATATTAAGCAATATTGTAAAGGATCAATCTAATTGTGATATGACTGCGTCAACAACCTCCTGGGTGGTGCTTTGGCCACCGAGATCTTTAGTTTTGTATTTACCTTCTTATATATATATATATATATATGTGTGTGTGTGTGTGTATATATACATATATTAAATTAAAGCGGACAATAGAATTCCTATTCCGACGACCGACAACTTCTAATTTGGCGACCGACACACACTCTCTTGAATTTACAAGAGTCTCTCGGATGAGGTAACCCATGGTTGCTAATGAGATTTCCCTAGTTTAAATGAGCTTAACAATTCGTTTAAACTAAGCAAATTTAAAAGAAAATAGTGGTACCTGAACGAGGGAACTGCGGGATCTTAATCGGTGTCACTCTAATCAATTTTAAACCCCCCAAAATGATTGAATAAAATTGTCATTTAAACCTTTTGAACCTTTAGAATTTAGGACATCTTCTTTACTGAGGAGCTTGGAGCTAATTACGAGGGCAGCATTCTACAACACCCAGGAGATCTACAACAGTAAACCTTTCCTTAGAATTAAATAACAAGCCATAAGATTTCAAGGTCATTCTCCTAGTGCAACATAAATCCTCACCTTATCTTTAGAACTTTGCACAATGATGTTGTGCAATTAACGCCCTAAATCATTTTAGGATTCTAAGGTTTTCATTCGTTACGACATAAACCCTCCTATCTTCCAGACTAATTGTATTATTGTGTCATACAAATGTAAGCCCTAAATAATAATAATTGACAGGATGAAACATTTAATAATTTTCCTTTTAAAATTGAAGCCAAGTCATAGGATAGCTTAGGAAGTCATTGAGGTTCTCTTTAGGATCTATGACAACCCTTAATTTTCTTCCTTTGGATTTCATAACAATGTTCCAAATTATAGTCATTCCCATTTGACACTCATTGGTTTGATCTTTGAAAAGTACTACCCCTTGAAATTCTTAAAGACAATATTTTCTGACTAAATTGATAGTTTTCCTAGGTTACCTCGATCATTTAAGATGTAATTAACTATAGGGGTTTTCCCTTATAGGAAACTTTAGAACCTAGCTTAAAATAAACTTTATCAAATCTTTCATATTAGATAGGGAATTTGTCAGTCAATATAAAGGTTCACAGACTAAAATAAATGTCATAAATTCTTTAGTTTACTTAATCGAGACTCACGGATAAGTGATGTGTCTATTCCTCGGGATAGGTAGGTCACTTGTTATGTTGTGCTCATTTATTTAAACTATTGTCTATATGGGATCGGTTCGGCCTTCTATTTTTAAAACTAAAATATTACTTTCCAAAATTATAATATATTATATTAAATCAAATTTCTTCTTCCCAAAAAAAATGACCGACAAAACCAGAATGTTAGTGCACTTGGAAGTGGGTATCACAAAACTCTCCTTGAAACTTCTATTTATTCATGTTTTTTTTCTTGTGGATGGATGTAAAGTTAAAAGAAAAGGCTAAATGTAATCCTTTATTTTACAAATAATTTTAGGTGTTTTTTTCGTTCAACACCTATCAAGGAACAAAACTAAGGACCCGTTTGGGGCAGCTTATTTGGAGCGGTGGCGTTTTGAAAACGCACCAGACCTATTTGGGTAAATTATGTTTTGTCAGCTTATGCATTTTCAAAATGCTGAAAATAGTGTTTTTACACCACACCTATCTACGTGCAGTGGCAGCTTTCTGGCCGCGGTCTGACTTTTCCAAAAAAATAAAAATTTTGCATAAACAACAAATAACCACCACACCTAGATTATTAGAACATTATTTTTAATCAGTTTATCAACAGATTATTCAATAAGCTTCAACTGCCCCAAACAGACCCTTAGTCTAAAACTTTTGAACTTACAAGCCTGCTATGAAAGGTTAGTTTGCTATACAAACCTAATTTTTTTATAATCATGTTATTTAGTGTAATGAAATTATGGATGCGTAAGGTTGTTGTTTAAATTTAGAAGATTGGTGGAAATTACGACTTATATTTTTTATTTAGTTATTATAATTCATTTTGAAAGTCATGAGCATAGAATTGATTCATGTATGCATGGGTTGAAAGTAAAAAATAAATATCAATTATAATTTGAAGTAAGTTTTTCTAAGAAGGGAAATTGTCTTTACTAGTTAGATGTTCCCCTATGTGCAATTGGTGAAGTGTTGAAGGAGATAGAAAATTAATATAATAGTGTAATGATCTAGTTATTTTTATAAATTTCTAATAAATTCTATAGATTAACTCTCGAGGCCTTTAAATTAATTAGTTTGATTTTAAATTTTCATTTTAAGCAATTACATGAGATAGAAAATTTAATTTTATCCTAAGAACCTAATGAAAGAACTAAACTATCCTAGGCACAAATAATCACTAAAACAAATTTAAGAGAAAAATAGATATTTCTAATGCAAACACAAAATGTAAGCACATAAAGCAAGAAAGTGAAATCAAAATATAAATAAAATTAGTCGATTAGATTGATACAACTATACGGCTTGAAAAAAATGTAGTTGAGCTCTAACTTTATAGAATAATATCTAAAATAAAAGGATTTGAACTTTGGGAGGGTCATCCTATCCTTCATCCTTAATCTTCTTCCTTTGTCATGATATGAGCGCTTGAGGCATTTTTGAGCTTCAATGAACCATGCAACTCATCTTTACTTGTCCAAATCTCCTCAAATTCTACATAAAGGTTCATTTTATCAAAGATAGTCTTAAAGAGATATTAACATAACTCTATCTGTCAATAAGGATACTTATAATTTAATAATTAAAAATCAGTATTGCGATCAATATGAAATTGATATACAAATTTTCTATAATAGGTAAATATTCATCAATGAAAATGATTGGTGGTTGAATCAAAACTCGATGATGAATTGATATTTTCAAACATAATTCTTTTGAGAAAAGCTTTTTGAGGCTTATCAAGCTGGAAACTTCTCATGATGTCTGCAATGTGGATCAACTAAGACCTAATCAGTATATTATAGGCTTCTTCTAATGGAGTCATTTCCTACCTTTTATTTATTGCTCCCAACATGATGAACTTCTTATGTTTTCTAAATTTGATCAATTCTTTGATCAAAATTCTATGATGGTAGAACTTGTTAATGTTGTAAACATAATCATGATGATATATGCAGTACCTTTGTGATTCATGCAAGTACCCACATGCTTTCATGGTCAATTGCTAATGGGAATACTTTTGATTCTGAATGGCCATTACTATCTCGATCATTATGAATGATAAAAGAGTTTGAGTTCAAAATTTTTTTAGTGTGTAATGGGGACCTCTTTTCTAGATGATAATAGACTCACCTTTCCTGATACAAAACACGTTCCTCCATCAAATGATTTTGCTTTACTAAAACAAGTGTCCTTTCCTTAAAAGGGTGTGGTTAGTATTCATAAAAATTTTACCTCATCGTAGGTTGCAAAAGTTGAAATGTTCCCTTTCTTATTTGACTAAACTTTATATATGGAGGTGCATCTTAAAATGCCTTGCATGGTGGCAGTAGAATGTAAATTGTATTATTCTATGGAGATATGATTTTTTGTCAATTTTAATAACCTGGTTGAGGTCTAATGACATTGTATATTAAGTGTATATAAAAAAATAACCTCTCAGCCCTTGGGCTAATGCAGCTTGAGCAATTATAGTTTCAATGCATCAGACTTCTGACATCTCTCTCTATAAATGGGTAAAAGAAGCTTGTAGGATCTCATTGGGTAATTCCTATGGAATTCACAGTAGAGCTTACAAACTCTTCTATGTTCTTTAAGTGTTGGTGGATTATGCTATAAACACATGTTTAAAGTTTTCTTAGGAGGTAATTGGTCTACCTTAAAATTACCTATTTTTTATATACATTTTATGCTCAATTTTTGACGATATTATACTTTAATGAAGGGTAATTTTTTTGTTTTTGGTTGTAGATGCAAGAAAAAGAGTTTAAAAGTAAAAAAGGAGAAAAAATTCATCAAAAAGGAGTAAAATGTGCTAAATTGAAGTAAAATACCAAACCAGTCGAACTGGCGCCTAGGCGTTATGGTTATCTTCTAGAAGATTCATTGAATGAGGATGAATTTTAAAGAGATATCTAAATCACCCCTTGGTCATTTTTGAAGCTCTATAAATATAGATTAATTTCAAGACACCAGGGGGTTGGATCTATAGAGTCTCATAGTGTGTGAGTATGTTAAGTGTGTTAGAAGTTTTCTTTGTGAGTCTTTGTTATTTCTGGAGTTTGTGAGTCTTGTAAGTGTTGTTGGAGTCAGAGAAGTCAGAGAACTTCAAAGGAGTTCTTGGGTAAACATTCCAGATAAGTATTTATATCTTTGTGCTTAAGTTTTTTACTTTGGATTAGAGTTTTATAAATATATTTTGTTTTGTTATCCCCATGCTTCATGAGTAGTTTTCTTTTCTTTCTCCTTGCAATCTGAAGTAATTAATTAAGTGATTTTGATTTTGTTTAGAACTTCTATTATTCCTAAAAATTGTTATGATATTTTTACCGGTCCTTCGTTTACTTTTCAAATTAGTCACTTATATTATTTAAACCAGTTGAGGAACTTATAGACCCAAAAGGGCTAAGATTTCTTAGCTTGTAAGTATCACAATCTACCTTAGAAAGAGCAGTCACGATCATCTAAAGGGTGGTACAAATAGATAATAAGATAAGATTTGTTAGGCGTAAAATTGATCTTTCTAGAGTGACAGAATAGATTATTTTATCAATTTGGTCTAGAAATTGAAACTAAGGGTCACTGGTGGGTCCTATAAAGAGGGCACAGTGGGTAATCTGGAAGTGAGAGACTAGAACCTACCCAACACTACTATACATGCCAATACCAGCTTTAGATTAGTTAATGCTCTTTGCACAATTAGAAAGAAAGTAAATAAATAGGTATGCTCCTTTTTGCCACAATACCACATTTTAGTTTCTAAACAAATTTTGAAATCCTACGCTGATTATTAATTTTTTGCATGGAGAAAGTCTCTTTTTATATATTTTCTAAGATATTACATTTACTTTTATTTGCATATTGTAAAATTTACTAAACTTAATTTTCATCTTTAGATAGTTGCTACAATCTTAAGTTTATCTTTCTTAAATTCAAAATTCCTGTATTTCATTTTATTTCTTACTTGTTTTCAGCTTCCTCGTGGGATCGATACTGGGGTTTTTAAAAAAAGCTTTATATTACTTGAAATGATACGTATACTTGTGTAGTACCCCTTTTGAGAAAACTATTTCTTTAATCATATTACATTAGTTCTCACTAGCCGCTAAGTACAATTTTGGTCAAGTTTTTGGCATATTAAGGAGCATAAATATCTGTGTAATTGTGAGTCGGGTCATGTTTTTGGTGTTGTTGTCGGGGAAGCAACAGAAAAATGAAACTTTAAAAGAAATATCTTTATTAGGAATTATTTTTGAAACTTTAGTTCTTATTGCTAAAAATTTTAGTTGTTACTTGTAATTTTTAAAAATTACAAAAAAAATTACAAAAAATAAAAAATTATAAAAATATTTTTTGCAAAAATCAAAAAAGAAATAATTTTATTTTATTCAGATTGTTTTAGTATTTTATGTTCTGAATTTTACTTTGTGTATGCAAAGTTCGGGATCTGAAGGTTTAATACCCTAAAATTCTGAATTAGAAAGAACCATAAGAAGAATTCGAAAGCAAAAACTACTTCACAATTTTTAAGAAATGGCAAACACATCACAAAATAACATTGAAACTTTTACTAATGAAAATGAACACAAAATTTACAAAGACGTTTAAGGGACAATACTAACCCTATGGCAGATGAAATTCACTTAAGTACTCAAATCCCTACTGTAGCGACTAACACTTTTGAACTTGAATCTGAAATAATACAAATGATGCAAAAAAATATGTTTGGGGGAAAACCAACTCAGGATCTTATTTACATATTGCAAGTTTTCTAGAACTTTGTGCTACATTTAAATATGATGGCGTATCAAACAATGCGATTAGATTTAGTCTTTTTTTCTTTTCCCTTAAGGGATAAAGCTAAAATATGGTTAAACTCATTAGCACCATCTATTAAAAATTGGGGAGAAATGGCACAAAAATTCTTGGCTAAATATTTTCCTCCTTAAAAAATTGTTAAGCTTAGAAATGATATTACTTGTTTTATTCAATTTGAAGGGAAGTCAATTTATGTGTCTTGGGAACTATTTAAGGAACTCTTTAGAAAGTGTCCACGTCATGCTTTACCTGACTGGTTAATTATTCAAAAATTTTATAATGGCTTAATAGAATCCCTTAGATGCAGCTGGAGGATTGTTAATGTTAAAATCTTTTGATGAAGCTCATGCTTTAAATGAAAAAATAGCCACTAATAATTTTTAATGGCCCTCAGAAAGGGAAAATCCAAAAGGAGTGGCTAGTATTCATGTTAATGATGTTTTTACCATCTCAGTAGACCAAGTTGCTTTGTTATCTAAGAAGTTAGATAATTATGTTATGAATTTTTCTCAAATACCTCAAGCAAGTGAAGAATATTTATTCGGACAAACCAATGATTCTCAATCATTAGAAACGTTACATGTGGTTACTAATAAACCCAATAACCCATATTCAAACTTTTTTAACCCAGGTTGGAAAAACCACTCTAATTATAACTGGAATAATTCTGGTGGTGGAAGTCAACCAAAGGAGAACAATCAAGCGAACCCAATAGAAAACTAAAACAATCAAGGTAATTCTAACTATCGACGTTCTAATCATCCTGGCTTCAATAGCCAATATATTAAGGAAAATAACTTGTCTATAGAAGAAGTAGTTTTGTGAATGAGTAATCAGATGCAAAGTCAAAGTGTTGCAATAACATATATTGAGAATCAACTAGGATAAATTGCTAATGCACTTAGCAATAAACCCTAGAGAACGCTTCCTAGTAATGTTGAAGTAAATCCTAAAGATAAAGGAATGGAACTGTTGACCTCACTTTTTGTTGAGGTTTAGTTTTCCCTCTTTAGTAGCCTAGGGTCTAGCCATATGACTTTCTTGTTGACTATTCCTAGAAAACTAGAAAAGGAACACTTACCATTAGAAATTTTAAACTCCTCTTTGCTCAACTTGAAGTTTCACATAGTGGTCCTAACCTCTAGTACTTAAAAGGGGGGGTCAGTATGAGGGAGCTCAAGATGAGCCCCCATATGATTGATTGACCTTAGAGTTGATTATGGGTGTTGTTCTGGAGCTTGTTCACTCATTACACTCACTATCACCTATATTCACTCACAATCCTAAAATCTAAAATTGTTGACTTTCACCCCTTGATCTTTTGAGAGACTCATGTAGATGGTCCCCTAGACCCACTATCCCTAGTCTAGGGTTTACCTAAGGCCATTATATGGAGGACCCAAATGGGGATTCCATTGGTTCATAGCTCATCTATGGTGGTTGCACCCCAATTCTACCAAAAATATTCAATTTGACCTTTTACCCCCAAACCTACCCAAATTACCTGAACACCCCCAAAAATCCCAATTTCACCCAAAAATACCCAAGTTTGTTCAAAAATCATTTCAAACATTTTGAAAATACCCAAAACTACCGAAAAATGCCAAATTTACCAAAATGCCCCCAAAATTGCAAAAATTACAAAGATACTTTTGGCACCCCAAACTTTCACAAAGCCTCCAAAATCACTCCAAATATCTCCAAAATCCATTTGGACCCTTCAATTGGACCCAATTTTGCCAATTTGACCATTTTGACCAAAATTCCCAAATTGCCTTTAAAGGCTCAATTTCCCCAAATTCACCTCAAATTTCAATCAATTTAAGCTAAATTTTCTTCAATATCAATCCTAAACTTAAATTCACATTTCATATGACCATTTTAAACCAAATCCAAGCTTAATTGGCCCATCTTTGAGCCTAATTTTGATCTAAGTCAAACCCCCAATTTTAGCTACATGACTTAATCCCATCAAATTGAACCCCATAGCCTACTCAATTTGCCACAATTTATGTTGAAAACTATTCATAATAGTCCTACACATCAAACTTTACCTTCAATTGGTGGCGATGCCTCAATTTTATTTAATTTTAACCCAAGTCCAAGAATCCCCAAATTTGCCCCAAATTGGCTGTCTCCAAATTTCACCGAATTGAATGCCTTAGCCCTAAAATTGGCACCCAACTTATGTTGAAAACTCTCCATGACAATCCTATTGACCATTTTCAACAAACAATTTGGACTTAGCATAAGTTTTGCTTAATCTAGACCCAAGTCTAGCCCAATATGCCCAAAGTGACCAAATTTCCAAAATCCTTCAAATTGAACCCTCAATTGAACTCAAAATCATTTTCAATCCTTCACCAAAAATCTTCATTTCAATCATCTAAAAAATTTTGATTAATTAATTGGGCTCAAAATTATGGCTAACCTAACCCCAACCCCACCTCTTGCATTTTGACCCACATGGACCCCTTCACTAAAAATTGACCTAATCAAGCCAAATTGGCCAACCAAAGACCACCACAGCCACTACGCCATTCCTTTGGACCAGGCTAAACCATACAAAACCCACCAAAGCAAGCTATGGACCAATGGGTCCCTAAATTACGCGATTCATATCCATTTTTGGGCCTTAAACCAAATATCTTTTTCATCATGACTAACCCTTGGGGGTAAACCATACTTAAGTCTCCCACTGACTCACCTGACCTCCTGGCCACCTCCCCTGTTGGCCAGCCTAGTCTCCGAAAAACCTCAAAACCAAGAGCCACCAGCCTTAAATTAAACCCATTCTTACCCCTAGGAGCCAGCTCACCTTAATTAAACTTTAGAGCCTCTTAGCTTGCCACCTAAGCAAGCATTTGCACCCATGACAAGGCCCTAACCTCCCCTCTCCCGCCATGGCTATAAAATGACCCCTTCATGGCCAAGAGAGAAGCGCTGAAATTTTCTCAAGGAGACCACTCTGAATTGCTCTCATAGCATCTTTGAGACCTCCTCATTGCAACCCAACCACTTCCTTGCCCTAATTCCCCTTGTCGGAGTTCAATTTTTGAGCTCAAATCCTTATCGGAGACAGGACAGAACTCTTCACACCTCCACAGTGCACAAAAATCAAATTAAACTCACCCACACCTTCAGCACAGTGAAATAAAACGAAGCCCCATCAAAACCCCTTCATAGAGAGCCCCTACACTAGACCTTGATCAACACCCAAATTCGGCCTTGATCAAATTTGGGTCTAGACCTTTCACCACAGTAAGAGGCTCAATCCTGTAAGAGGCTCAATCCTTCTCAATCCCTAACTTCCTTAGACTCCAACGAACATTCCAAGCATCTCTGATGAAAGCTTCCCTTATCAGAGCAAAGGTATTGAACTTCTCCTCATCCCGAGCCTATTTTAATTCTACATTTTCTTAGGCTTAATTTCATGGCATCTTAACTGAATGGCATGATTACCGTATGAACGTGTTCTACACACTTAGACGAGTCCATAGGATCAAACTCGAGGTTATTTGGTTGAGAAATGAGTGAGATATTAAGGATTAAAGTAGGACGGTTCTCGGGCTAGGGATTTGGGGACAATGACCCACAACCGTTGGATCGCGCGTGTATAAAATGGAGGGCTCTGATTGTGCCAGATGGGAGCATGGTTCAGAAAGCGCGGGTTGACTCAGATGGTGGCGCTGAACCAAAAGACGCCACTTTGAGTTTTGGAGACGCCAAGGATGATGTGGCGTCGCGCTGGATAAGTAAAAAAATAGTGCTTTATTTTATTTATTTAATGGCCATAACTTCAAAAATCCATATCTTGGTGTAGAAAGATCACAAAAATAAAAAATAAATACTCTAGTGCTCAATGAACAGAGGATAACAGTGTGGAAATAGTTTGAAGTTTATTTGATGCATATTTTATTTTTAATTAATTAAATATGGTTTTGACTCTTTTGACTCTCCATGCATTTAGATATTTCAGCATGACTTAATATTTTGGCATGTTGTTGCCTCTGTCATGGGGGATATTCTCTGATTTTTCTAAGGTCAGAGAAGACCTCTAGACAGAGATCCATATTTTTCAATTTTATGTCTATTATTTTCATAAATAAATCATAATAATTAGCATGTTACTTAGAAAAAATCTAAAGGAAATTTGGAAGTTTTTAAAGAAAATTTGGAAGTTTTACTGTGGCCAGAGAACCCTTTGAAAAAATTTTCATGAGCTAAGTCATTAAGAATACACTTAACTATTACAAAATCCTAAAACACAAAGAAAATTAATTTGGGAAAAATAATCATCTGAATGACATGATTTTGTGATTTAAAATTCAGAGAACTCCCCATAAAAATTTCAAAATATTTGGAGTTCATTTGATAACTTAACTTGATTTTATAAGTTAAATGAGATTTTTGACACTAAAATGATTTTTAATAATTAAAATATAACTCCAAATATTATAAAAATTAGTTTTGGGAGCTCTTTATGTTTAGGAGAATTTTCTAAAAATAAAATTGTAACTAAAGTAAAAACTTCATTTTTTAAGCCTATTTTAATATTTAAACAATTAAAAACTAAGAAAAATCACAATATTAATAAAATTCATGTAAATATTCTAAATTTTTTTCTAAGCACTTAGGAGTAATTGGAATATTTTTCCTAATTATCTAAGTAATGATATTAAATTTTAAAGCTTAAAATAGAGCTAAAAATAATTTTTAAAAGGCTAAGGCTAAAAATGATTTTTTCATAATCTTTCACTTAAATAATTCTAATAATTCAAATAAAAGTCAAAAAAATGTAAAATTTGTTTCTATATGTTTTTTTAACTTAAAAAAATTTAATAAAAATGTAAAACTTAATTTTTCACATTTCAAATATTGTACAATTAATTAACACTCCTGAACTTAAAATAATTTTAGTAATTAAAATATATATCAAAAAATTATGAAATTTGTTCCCAATGGTTCTCTAGTGTAAGTCTACCTCCAGTAAAAATTTCAAGGGATTAGGCTCTCCCTTGGTCAAGTTATGGAATTCTCTTTGAAAACCCCTATTTTTGCATATCAATAATTATATAAATTAAATTAAAATTTGAAAAATCACATTTTTCTCCTCTAATGCCTAATGGTTGGATGAAAATTCTAAAGTCACTTGAATTAAATTGATAAATTATGAAGTGATAGAGCCTTAGAGGCAAAAGTGTAACTTTGAGAATTTGGCCTTAACATTTAGGCTTAATTCAAGAAAGTAAAATGAGCAACCTTTTTTGTCCTATTTAACATATTTGGATGATTGAAACACAAGGGATTAATTGGTAGAAACCAATCTCACTTTTCCTAATTAAAGGATAAATTAGTAATTTCCTAAATTATTAAAATTTGGAAGTTTAGTAAATTAAATGATCGAGGTATCTCCTAGATTTAGGGGCATGATTTTGGGTGTTAATTCTCATTAAATTAATACCGCTATTTGATGTTCAAGTGACATTCAAATGTTTTGATGGTGAATTATTATCACTTAAAATTTAATCTCTTTCAAAATGACTAAGACTTTCACCAAGGTCTTAAGGGCTTAGTAGTGACCTAAGCTAAATCAAATTTGGTTAAGTGAGGATTAGAAAAGTGACTATAACTAAAAAAATCAAACACCTTTAAAAAAAACTACAAGCCCAAAATTAAAGCTAAAGCTGGCCAAGTGTCTCAATAGCATTGACTTCCCCTTTTAAGGGTTTCCACTTACATAATTTTCAAATTCAGTGATAAATAATGATTACCTTACTATTAGGCATAATTGAAAGGAGAATTGAAATATCAATTTTCACTGAGCATTGGAGATATACACAGGATGAATTATTAAGTAACATAATAAGTTTAAATGAGCTCAAGACTTTTCACCAGGTGCTGAGGGAGAAGTATGGACCTGCTTTTTCTCTTGACCTGTTGGATACCTCGGAGGTCTACTAAACTCGTTATGTCTTGCTTAATAAGATCATCCTTAATTGAATTAATAGGGGCTCACCAAGATATGATTTAGGTTTAGGTAGATCACCGGAAGCTTATTTTTTCCAGTTTATATAAAATGCCCTTACATGCATTTTGAGTTTCAGGTATTGGAATAAGAAGACTCATCAAGTACGCTTTTACAGTTTACAGTACCATCTTTTTTAATACTTTCCACACTGTACTCTTATGCTTACAAAACTTGCACGTTAAATAATGATGCCACCATGCATGAGAACCAAAACTGCGAGGATAGCCGTAAAACCAAAACCAAGATTTAAATCAACCAAAATAAAATTCACTGCCACAACATTCAAAATATAAGACAACTCAAAATTTAATCACAAACATCACCAAACAACATATGCAACTAAATTAAGACATCTCTATCGGATGATCGGGAATTCCTCGGAGGAGGTAACCTACGGTTACTAACGAGATTTCCCACGGTCTAGATAAAAGTATGGAACTCATTAAGTTGAGTTTAATAAATTCATTTGGACTAAATGAATCTGATAGAAGATAGTGGTACCGGAACGAGGGAACCGTAGGATCCTAACCGGTGTCGCTCTAATAAACTTTAACATATCCCATAACATTTAAAGAACTTTAACCATAGGGCCATCTGATTTGACATCATGACCTGACACATTAGAAAACTTAAACTCGTCATGGTGAGGAGCTTGGGCTAGCACGATGGGCAACACGACCATCTTCAACATCAAAACATGTCTTCCCCAGCTAAACCAATTTCCTTCTTTAGAATTAAACAACCAAGCCATAGAACTTCAAGGTTGTTTGCTCATGCAACATAAATCCTCAACTTATCTTTAGGCCTTTGTACAGCTCTGTTGTACAATATAAACCCTAACTCGTGTTAGGATTCTGAGGTTGTCATTCATCACGACCTAAATCCTCACATCTTCTAGGCTATTTGTGTGATCATTTCAAACAAATATAAGCCATAAATAAATAAAATTTGCAGGATAAAACACTTAACTAATCTCTTCTCAAAACTGAAGCTAAATAATAGGATAGACTGGGAATTCATCGAGGTTCTCCTTCAGATCTATGACATCCCCTAATTCTTCCTCCTTTATTCTTCCTCCTTTAGCCCTAGTTCTTCTTCTTTTGGATTCCACAATAAATGTTCTAAATTTGGTCTTTCCCATTTCACACATCTTTGTCCGATTTCATTGAAAAGTCCTATCCTTTGAAATTCCTTGAAAATAATATTTCCTGATTTTTATCGAGAGTCTTCTTAAGTGACTTAAATGATTTCGATCACTTAAGATGTAATTAATTATAGTGGTTTGCCCTTATAGGATGTTTTTCCGAACCCAGCTTAAAATAAACCCTATTTAATTCTTCATATTAAATAGGAGAAATTATCGGCAAATAAAACAGTTTTGCAAACTAAACGAATGTCAAATATTTATTAGTTTATTTGATCGAGTCTCATCCTCAAGTCTTGTGTTTATCCTTCCGATAGATACAGGGTTTGAGGTATAGTGCTCTTTCATTTAAACTGTGAAAAGTATGGGGTCAGTTTGATTTCATATTTTTTAAAAACTTATATATATATATATGAAAATCAAAATGTTCTTTCAAAGCGGGCGACGTGATTTCGATCATGGTGGCCGACAGCTTCCAACGGGCAGCTCCTAAACCAAAATAGTGTTGACAGCTTCTGGTGACTCCGTTGGGGAATTGCTTCTCTCTCCATTTAAATAAGAAAATATTATCTTCACACATTGGTAATGTGTTCATGTCCCTCTTGGACCAAATTACTCTTCTTCTGTTGACATACTTTACCCATTTCTGCCTTAGAAAAGTACGTCAACTCTTTGGAGTTCAGGTTCGTCTGTTCAACCACCTTTGAACAGAGAGGTTGAGGAGGCCATTAAGGACTTTTAATCTTTGTGTGGGGTCGGACCCCACAATAGGTGTGTTGGTGGACTAGTTTCACCTGGGCATTGTGCGTTGTTAAGTTGGTCCCGCGTTGGGTCCTAAACACTCCACATATCCTTTTCAACATTGATTTGCTATTTTGCAAATCAAATCGGATTGTGTCGTTCTGGGTGCACTTTAAATTTTTTTTGTATTAATTAAATGTTTTTACTTTTAAACTACTTTACTAAAAATTTAAAATCCCTACAAACTAAATAAAGACTTACCCGGTCTATAAATCAACCTCTGTTAATTTTTAGTGCTCGCACTAAAATCACGAGGTTTTGGCCAAATAGCTAACCCCAGAGCTATCTCTTTTAAAGTTGCTGCAATGGCGTGCCCAATGCTAACATTTTCCTATGACCTGCTGACGAGCCGCAACGCCCACAATGTCGTTCTCACCATCAAGTTTGGAGTCGAATTCTAAGATTTTGAGGTCAACCTCGGGAAAGCCCCGTTCGTCATAATGAAATTCACCGCTCCAGAAGTTCAAGAGTCATCTACTAAATTCAATTTAAACTTCTATCACGACTTTCCTTCTTGTAAGACGGTCAAGACTACTGTCGTCATGCCATCCAGCCAGCCTGTTGTTCCCACTGCTGCTAAGGGTGGGGGATTAGTTGTCCCACCATCAATGTTTGAAATCAGAGCATTTCAAGGACTACATCGCAAACTTGAACCCAAAGGAGAAACAGTAATAGGAGGGTTCAGAGGGCTACTAAAGTCCAGGCTCCTAAGGAGATACCTGTTGAGGAAGATCCTCACCAAGATGAGTCAAGATTACTAGAAACATATCCACTCCTGCGAGGAAGTAGATTCCATCCTTTAATGGGTACCAATGGGTACGAGAGTATCCATAAAATTGCTGCTAATTTACCATCACTTCATGAACATGGTGATGAGAGAAAGAAGTTCACTCCTATCACCCGAGTCAATTCAGTTTTCAAGAGGCCAGCTATTAAGAAAGATTGTTCAGTTAGTGAACTACTTAAATGAGTGGGAAATGGTATCCCCTCGCATGAAAAAAAGAGATTCTAAAGTACGTCAAATCTGCCAAAAGATCTCAAAAGTCAACTTAAAACCTGCCCGCTCACAATCCCGTCTGGTTCCTCTTAGGGAGCTGAGTTGATACTGTTATTGTTACTACCAATTGTACCATTACTAAACCCGCAGATTGTCGACCGATTAAGTCATGACTGGGTCCAAGAATTCTACCAATCACCCACTACAAAGAAATTCCCGACGTCTCAAAGAAAAGATGAAGAAATTACCCAATATTGTAGTCGGTCTGCACCATGGGGAGCATACTTCTCTTTGACATACCGATGTTTCTGCTGAGACACTTCGTCTTAAGACATCACCGTTAAAGAAAAAGGTGTGGGTACCCAAGTTCGTTGTATCGATAAGGTCTGGTAAGCCCGCAAGGCAAGAGCTTGGAATGAAGTCAGGGTCCAAAGTATCTGACATTGTCGCAGCAATTGCCAGTGAGATGGAGTAATAAGAGGAGGAGGCCCAACAGGGTCCTTCTAATCTTAAGACAATTCAAGAATCAATAATTGAAGGACAATTTGAAAAACTCAGGGTCAAAATTTCTGAGTTGGCTCGTGAACACAAAGTTTTCATCGATGATGATGATGAAGATTTTTACTATAATAATTACCTTGAGGAAGATTTCATGGATTTACATGTTATCGAGACCAAAGCCACTACATCTGCATGCGAGGCTCAACCTCTCGTCGAAGAGAACTTTGTAGATGAACTGCATAGGGCTATCCACCTAAGGGATGAGCAAGTCAGCCAACTGGAGAAAAGGATAGAAGAGATGGCCGCAGCCATGACCGCCAAGGCCACAAAATTCACGGAGAATCTCAAGTACAACAACTAGCCTCTCCAAAGGTTAACCAACCAGAAATTATACATATTACAGATGAAAGAAGAGAAGTTGCCTCAGCAAACAGAGATGAGCAACAAAATAAAGATTCTCCATCAAGCGCCATGCTAGAGAAGAAATTTAAGCAAATGGTCAAGCAAGTTCGGGAGGCCTTAACCCACTCTAAGGTTGGTTCATTGGTTTTGAAGAGTAGACTTTACCCGAAAGAATTCAATGTCATACCCTTCCCTACGAGTTTTGTGTCCCCAAACTTTAAGATATTTGATGGGACCGGAAATCCCATATAGCACATAGCACATTTTCGAGCCAGTTGTGGCAACACAAGAAGTAATGATGCTTTACTCTTCTAACAGTTTGTCAGCAGCCTTTCAGGGATTGGTATGTTGATTTTCCCAATGGATCATTTAAGACATTTTTCAAGCTGGAACAATTATTTATGATGAGATTTGTCGGAGTGCAACACCAATTTTCTATAGGAGAGCTCATGATGGAAAAGCAAAAGCCCAACGAGACTTTGCTGGATTACATCTTGAGGTGGAGAAACCTTAGCATGAAGTGTGAACCTCAGCTACAGGAACATCATGCAATTGAGATTTTACTCAAAAGCATTCATGGGCCAGAAGCTTTCATGCTCAAGGGACTCACCATCAAATCCTTCGAGAAGCTACTAAGTAAAGCCAGCAGTCTTAAAGAAGAAATCAAACATATGGATTCTCACGAGAAATCCAAGGCAACCAGAGTATTTGAAAAGAAGTCAGGAACAGTAGTGACTATCGATTAAGGGAAACAACCAATGAAGATAAATGTCGAACATCCTCGTTAATATTCATCATAGCATGCTCAAAAATAGAATAGCCAGTCCAACAGTGACAGCCTCAAAGAGGATCATCTCAAATAGAGAATAAGAGAATATCTTTAGCAGAGCGACAGAAAGTGGTGTATTCCTTCAAAGATGAAGCAATATCTAAGGTGTTTAGAAGTCTATAAGATGTTGAGAAGTTTGAAGAAGAAGCCTGAGTTCAGACTACTAGATTCAAAGAAACCCGAAGAGGTCGACAAGAAGGATGAACCAAATTATTTCTCGTATCAGTGATTACTTGGACACACTATAGAAGAATGTTTTTTCTTCAAGGATTGGCATGAGAAGAATCTTAAAGAAGGCAATATAAAAATCCCAAAGTAATATTTAAAAGAACTTTAGAAAGGTTTCATAAATATGATTTCGGCTGAGCCAATCTCTCCGATTGACCTGTATACTGGAAAAGATGGATGGAGTACGACTTGGAACAATCTCAAGAGGGTCTTGAACCAAATTCAGAATGCTTCAAAACAAGCCTCCATTCAGTGTTTTCAGTTTGCCCCAGAGTCTTCAGCCCGCCAAGCCCGAGATGAATATTTCACCAGGAGATTCGTCATCATCAAAGACAAAAAGAAGAAGAACACCACTATAAAGATTGATAGCAAAATTGATAGCACAAGGGGTAGGATAGGGGATGCCTTTGTTAGATTAGTTGCTCGGATTCGGGGAAGAAAATCCTCGAATTCCTGACTTTGTATGATTATTTTTTTACCCCTCCGGGGTCTTATGAATATAATGATTATGATTTCGGCTGTGTTTTAACTATTTATGGTGATAACGTAACTGATTTTGACCAATCTAGCCTTGATCTTGATTCCCAAAATGATCCTCAAATCATACTTGAGTTTGATGAACTCGCTAACAAGACCGAAGAAGACATCGATGATACCGCTTACGACAGCACCGAGAGTGAGGAACTAATCCTCGAGCACCACGGTGCACCTTGCCATCAACCTAGATTCTGACAAAGAAGAAACACCAAAAAATTCGACAATGATATCTCAAGAAAAAGAAATTACAGGAGTGAACTTAAGGAGTGGAAGAGTATTACCCCCAAGAATAGCTCCAACAGATAAAGGAAAACAAATATTAACTCGAGAAGAGCTACCTCCACCTCGACTAGTGGAAGAACCACATAACCGAGAGAAAATGGGAGGATCATACAAAGTGAATTACAATATGCTAGTTCATTTTAGGAAGTTGCCGACCAGATTAAGCATCTACGAAGCTCTAATCCTATCAAAGGAGATAAGAGAGTATCTGGTTATAGCCTTGCTTGACCTAGAGATTTGCTTAGCCCGGTTGGCCAGCACATCCTTAAATGAAGTTTTCTCGTTGAAAGAACAGTCTGGGGTGACCTTCACATATGAAGATTTGCTGCTCGGTACTGCCGACCACAATTGTCCGCTCTACTTCTCCGTTAACATTGACAGATTTGTGTTGTCCAGAGTTTTAGTAGATCCTAGAGCATCACTGAACTTGACGAGTCTACGAACATTGTCTTATTTGGACATTGAAGCCCAAGAGCTTACAGTCGATAAAATGATGTTAAGAGGATTCAACCAAAAGGGAGAGAGAGCCCTTGGATCAATTACATTACTTACGAAGGTTGGAAAACTAGCAATAACTACTAAATTCCATAACATCAACGCCGAGACCTCTTTCAACGCTCTAGTGGGTCGACCATAGATTCACGAACACAACATTGTTCCATTGTCTCTACACCAGTGCATCAAGTACTACAAAGAGGGACAAGAGCATTGCATCAAGGGAGATCTACAACCGTTTTCACTACATGAAGTTGGTATTCATGAAGATGTCGCCTACTTTGTGCCTCCAAAGAAAAATGTCTTCTCTCGTGAAGTTCTGACAAACAAAAGTGAAGAGTCAGAAGAAATATAATGGCAAGGTCATTCAACTCCGCTTCATCAATCTTTCATCACTCTTTTACAACAAATTGATGGGGGTTCTTTTAGTTCACGCACCAGAGGTCGAGGCCGGGGACGTGGACGAGGAAGAACCAACTTAATCCATGAACAGACTAGGCCAACAATCAACATTGGTGATGAAGATAATTTTAAAGATGAAATAATGATGAAAAAATAGAAGAAACCTCAGTACGAGTTATCCTTAGAATATACTGAGAAAAGTGAATATGAGATGATGTATGATCAGATAAACCACTATGTGAACACCGTGACCCTTACTTTGATTCTCCCTCAAAAGGTCGAGAGTTTAGAGGTCAAAGAAGTTCCTAGCACTGGTTCAAAGTTGATCAAGTTTTATCATGCTTCTACCTTTGCTGATCCTAAAAATCATGTAAACTTGGATGATGATCCTAAAGAATTAATGGAATTACCTTTTGGTTAATTTTCACCTTGCGTACAAAAGTTAAATCAACAGGGACATTTGCCAAAACAAATGCTGAAAGATAAATTACAACTTTTTGAAAAATTATGGAATGTTAAAGTCAAACTCCCAACTCGAAAGAGGGTCTCAGATTTGGTACAGTCGGGTCAGTCGATGATTCAGAATTTTGTATGGTTTTTACTAGTGAATTGGAAGAGGATTGCCTCGAGATGGAGGATGACTCTACTGATCAGTTGATAGAAAATGCTCCACTAGAATTTGAGGAGGAAATCAAGTCAACTGTTGATAAGTTAAAGGAAATTAACCTCAGGACTAAAGAGCAACCCAGTCCTACATTTATAAGTTCTCTACTCAACGATGAAGAATATTTAGAATTAATCAAACTTTTGACAGAGTTTAAAGATTGCTTCGCATGGAGCTATGATGAAATGTCAGAACTGTCAGTAGAGGTCGTAGTTCATAAACTCGAGGTAGAAAAAGATATGACCCCAATGAAACAAGCTCCCAAAAGAATGTGCCTCAAAATAGAGCAGTAAGTCATAGCTGAGGTAAAGAAATTAATAAATGCTAAATTTATAAAGGAAGAGCAATACCCCACATGGTTAGCTAACATTGTTCCAGTTAAAAAGAAAAATGGACAAATACATGTTTGTGTCAACTTCGGAGATTTGAACAAAGCATGTCCAAAAGACGAATTCCCATTACCGATACCAGAAATGATGATAGACATCGCTTCTATACATGAAATCTTCTCTTTCATGGATGGATCGTCGGGATACAACCTAATCAAGATTAATCAAGATGGCTCCCGAGGATGCCGAGGATGCAGTACTTACAGCCTTCAGAACACTTATTGAAATTTTCTGCTACATAGTGATGTCGTTTGGATTGAAGAACGCTAAAGTGACATATCAAAGTGCAATGAAAAATATTTTTAATGATCTCTTTCACAACCAAGTGAAATGCTACGTAGATTATTTGGTCATCAAGAGCAAATGAAAAATAGACCATTTGTATGATTTGAGGATCGTGCTCAAATGGTTACGATGATATGACCTTAAAATGAATCCCTTAAAGTGTGCCTTTGGTGTACCTCCAAGAAATTTCTAGGATTCATTGTATGTCATCGGGGAATCGAGATCGACCCAGATAAGATTAAAGCTATCTTGGAGATGCCTCCTCCTAAAACCTTAAAATAACTACGTTCTTTCCAAGGGAAGTTGGCACATCTGAGACGCTTTATTTCTAATCTCTCAAGTAGGTGTCAGACCTTCCCGGAATTAATTAAAAAGGATGCCAAATTTGTTTGGAAAGAGAAATGACAGCCGGCTTTTGAGGACATTAAACAATATTTAATGACACCTCCTATTTTGGTAGCCCCTCTCCCAGGGAAACCTTAGGGAAACCTTTGATACTTTATACTTTGATACTTTATAACGTGACCTTAGACGGCTCTCTTGGATCTTAGCCCAAGTCCATGACGAGGGTAAAGAAAGCACACTCTACTACTTGAGTCGCCGCCTAATACCCCGACGAAGATAAGGTATCCCCCTATTGAGAAGCATTGTCTGGCATTAATTTTTGCCGCTCAAAAGCTTAGACATTACATGCTTTCTCATAAGATTAGTCTTATTTCGAAAGTTCGTTGCAATATTTGATGACCCGAACAACATTCTTCGGACGTCTAGCAAGATGGTCGATGATCTTATTGCAATTTGATATAACTTTTGTTCCCCTCCGTGCTATCAAGGGACCGATTCTAGCAGAATTTCTCGTTGCACACCCACTTCCAGCTGGGTCCCCTCTTAATGATGAACTACTAGATGAGCAGATACTATAAATGGAATTCTCCAGTGTGCAACGCTGGGAAATCGCTGGTGTGCAACGCTGGGAAATGTACTTCAACGAAGCTTCGTCAGCTATAAAGGACAAAGGATCAGGCACAGCTTTACTAGGCAAAGCAATAATTGGATTGACCTTTATCACGCTAGATAAGGGTATGTTGAGGTTCTCATACCACCTGATAGAGTCATGTACCAGCAACGAAGCAGAATATGAAGCCTTAATCACCATATTAGAGTTATCAATCTCAATGGATATAACAGACATTTTCGTCTATGGCAACTCACAACTCATCATCCAGCAAGTCACCGGACAATACAAGATTTTAAAACCGAGATTAGCAGAATACCATGAGTACACGATGAAGCTACTGGAACAGATTCTCAATGTAAGTTTTTACTGAATTCTTAGGGTAGATAATGCTCATGCTGACGCTCTGGCAAAACTCGCAAAAGAATTAGCATGTCCCCCGAGGATTCCATTGATGTGACAATACAGGGAAGACAAGTTTTATCTGGGATTGACCTTGAAACGCTACACAAGCTCAGGAAAGAAGAAGAAAAAATAATTGTGGTTGTGGATATCAACGAAGATTAGCGCAAGCCATTAATAAACAATTTGCATACTGGAAAGCTAATAGAGGACAAGTTTGAAGCACATCACATTACAAAAAGGGCTATGTCATATGCTCTAGTAGGTGATGTCCTCTACAAAAGATCATTAAACCAGATGTGTTTAAGCAAAGTCAAGGCACGAAATATTGCTAAAAAAATAAATGTTGGATTATGTGGCGCTCACCAGTCAGGACCAAAGATGAAACTGAAAATCAAAAGACTAAGATATTATTGGCCAGCAATGATGTCCGACTGCATGGATACAACTTGAAGATGTCACCAGTGTCAGGTGTATGGGGTGGTCTTACACCAACCTCCAAATGTGCTAGACCCAACCGTTTCCTCGTGGCCATTCGAGAGTTGGGGCATAGACATAATATATCCGATAAACCCTCCATCCTCCAAAGGACACAGATTTATACTCACCACTATAGATTATTTCTCCAAATGGGCAGAGCCAATGCTATTATGAGAGGTCTCAGCACAGCACGTCCTTCAATTCTTCAAAAGCTAAATCGTCTACCATTTCAGAGTACCGCGAAGAATAATTTCTGACAATGAGACAGCCTTTAAAAGCACCAAAAATGAATAATTTTGTCAAACGAAATGGGATAGATTGGAAATACTCTACAATTTACCATCCCAAAGCAAATGGCCTGGCTGAAGCCTTTAATAAGACATTGGTACATATTTTAAAGAAAATACTAGATGAAAATAAAAGAGATCGGCACAACAAATTATTAGAAGCTTTGTGGGCCTACCGGATGACGTTCAGGACTCCCACTCAGTGTACACCCTACATGCTCGTGTACGGGTCCGAGACCGTACAACCATTAGAAATCCAGACACCGTCTCTCAGATTCATTGTCGCCAATCAACTTACAATTGAAGAAAGTGCAAAACTCAGACTTGAAGAACTAGACAGTCTTGAGGGAAAATGACTAGAAGCACATCAACATTTGGAACTTTACAAGGCAAAGATGGTACAAGCTCATGACAAATTCGTCTCCCCAAGGACATTCAAAGTTGGTGACCTTGTCTTTGTGCTCAAAAGACTCATTCTTGCATGTCGCAAGATAGGTGGAAAATTTGAGCCAACTTGGGAGGTACCATTTGTAGTTGAAAAGGTCTACGCAGGAGGAGCCTACCGGTTAGTGACAATGACTTTATATATGCTTAAAAATATAAGTATTTAATACTGCTGCTAAAAGATTTAATTCCTCAGCAACTGCAGCAAAAACTTAATAACAATTATAGATTCGATAAAGATGTATGTATAAAATATTCAATAATTATAAAGTCACACTTATCAACGCAAGTATACGTATCGCTCAAATAATATAGGGCTCTAATGGAGTCCTAGATATCGATCCCACACGGAGTAATATTAGAACTATGAACTAAGATTTTAGAAAAGCAATACTTAATCGCAACAATGGAATTCAAATTGCTTATCTGTCACTAATAGGAAATTGAAATAAATTTGTAATTTTAACAACTCTTAAATAACTAATTATACTAATAAGGTTTTTAATGTGATATTCAATATATAAGAAAACATCCTTCTCCTTGTCAAG
>NW_018164873.1:259495-262225 GCF_001263595.1 Phalaenopsis equestris
CCCCCACATTCCCCTCATCAGAGGGCTAACATCTACACTTCAGCACCCAAATGATAGGACTGAATTGGGGATTTTAGTCTGTCACTCTAAAATCTCCAATTCTACGCCCGATAATTTTATTTCCCTGTTTATTTACACCCAAATTCCAAGGGCTTTGACCTCCCTAAATCTTGGATGTAATCTTAACTTTAGTTGTAAACTCAACATAATTTAACAAATCAATTGGCCAGATTGAAAGTAAATTAAGATCAAAGTGAAAAGATCATCACAACTTCTTTAACATTTTCATGGCTCCACCAATTCAAATCACCATTTCACAAATCTCAAGACATGGAGAAAGACAGAGAAAACTATTAAGATCTCATGGGGAAGACACAACAAAACTCGGAATTCATATATAAAAGCAAAGTCATACAAACTACAACAAGTAAATAACACTTATCTCTAATTTCTCCCCAAGAAAACTCCTCAAAGTTCCTCTGATACTCTTTCTTTCTTTACAACACACATAATTTCTCTTTGAAGCAGCAAGGAGGAAGAAATCTCTCAGTTTCCCTCCACTCTTACAATCTCTTGAAGAATTCCTCACAATTTAGACTCTCTACATTTTCCCAACACTTAACACACACCTCAGAGCCTCTCTAACATATAGGACCTCTCCAATTTTTGGTTAAAATCTTCTTTTAAAGTTGTGGATGAGTTTTCATGAGAGTTGCCTAAGCATCCCTCCAAAATTCATCCTCATCCAATGCATTGTTGGACATAACCGCCGAGCTCACCGTCGGTGGACGAGCTCCGCGTCGGTGGCCGCGAGGGCGTCGTCGATGGCCTCGAGGGCATCGTCGGTGGCCTCAAGGGCGCCGTCGATGGGACTTCTAAGTGAATTAAATCTGGAGTCTCGGAAAAATTCTGTCGTCGACGCCGTTGGGCTCGGCATTGGCGCCCTAGTTAAAATCTTCACATTTTGGTCCTTTTCGCTCCAAATTCGCTCCTTTTTGCATCTTTTTGCTTCAATGACCCTAATTCATCATTCCTACAACAAAACATCAAAAATACCTTTCTTTAAAGTGCAATATTATCAAAAATAGTATAAAATAGTTATAAAAATCTCAACATATTTTCCTCTGGTCAGAGGCCACCAGGGGCAACTAGTGGGTGCCTTAGGTTGCTTATGTAGGTGCCAACAAGGTGCAAAATCCAATTGGGATGAGACAGCGGTTTCAATTCAGAAATACTATAAGTTTGATTTAGATAAATACCATAGTGAGATTTTCAGAAAAAATTCAAGTAATTAAATTAACTCTGTAGCTACAAGATTATCTAGTCATCAAGTTTAAGAGTTCTAATCTTCTATTCATTTCAAGAATGACTATATGTTGCAATATTAAGTCACTTAGAATAAAGGATAGGAACTTCATGAGAACTCTACTAGTAAAAGATTAATCCATAAATATAAGTTTTAAGAATGCATTTAGGTTTTCCCTTTAGGTAGGTCCAGTGGGTAGGCAATATTTCAAAAAGAAATGAAATGCTTTTAAAATTCACTTTGGAAGTTAAAATTGTTTTTGCTTGGGGATCGGATTTTATGGGACCATTTATACTTTCATTTGGAGGTATATATATATATATAAAAAGAACGAAGGTGGCAGCTGGACCTAGCTGTGCTCTGCTAGGGTTTCGGCTTTGATGGAGATGCCTGATGTTACTGTGGAGCTTCCTAAAGGAGTTGGATTTCTCTTTAAGGGGTTCCTTAGGCTTAGTTTGATCCTCCAGCACTGTTTCCTTTGGTCTTGTTTGGGGAAGCTGAGGTTTTTCTGCTGTTTTTAGAGAAGGAGTTACTGTTTCATTGGTTAGCTGAAGCTGCTAGCCTTCTTCTTCCATTTTAGCTGGTGTTTGTTTTGGCCTGGGGTCTATCTCTGCTGTGTCTTTTGTTCTTTCTGTGGTTGGGCTTGGTTCTAGCCATCTTCCTTATTTTCCTGCTTCTTGCTCTTTCTCTGTCTTGGGGGTGCTGGTTGGTGAACCATGTCCACCCCTATTGATCTGGACACTAATTTGCAATGGACTAAAACCACCTATGTTGAGGTGGTAGGAAATCCCTCTTCCTCTTTATTGGTCTAGTCTTCCCTCGGGAATTTCATAACACTGCTGCTCAGAAAGGTTCTGTCTCTTGCATTCATCCAGTGGGCTCAAAAGATGGGGAACCAGCTACTATTTTCTCTGAAAAGGAGATTGCAAAGGAGATTGCTGAGGTTCAATTTACTCTAATTGGGATTTAAACTTGGAGGTTCAATTTACTCTAATTGGGAAATTCAGCTTGGGCCACCCAAAGATGGAACTTTTTTGAAAATATTTTGACTTCTTGAAAATTTCAGAGTGGAAGCTAGGTCTGCTGGATGGCAGGCATCTACTAATCCAGCTGACAAAGGAAGAGGACTATGCCAAAATATTTGCCAAACAATCCATCATCATAGCTGGAACAGAAATGAAAATTTTAAAATGGTCACCTGATTATGACCCATCCCAAGAACCTCCCACAGTGCCTATATGGTTTAAGCTACCTAAATTTCCATTGCACCTATTTAAATTGAATGCCTTGTTTAATATTGGGTGCACCTTGGGTACACCTTTGAAGGTAGATGCTGCCACTTTTAATAAAGCCAGACCAGCCAGTGCAAGAATCCTAGTGGAAAGAGATGTTACTCTTCCTGATGTCAAGAGGATCTGGATTGG
>NW_018164873.1:262275-263174 GCF_001263595.1 Phalaenopsis equestris
AGCAAAGACCCCATTATTGCCAACATTGTAAAATGTTTGGTCATACTAGGGAGAGATGCTATAGGTTAAAACCCCCCAATAGAAGGGTTTATCACCAACCTCAGCAGGAGTTGGTTGATGCTAACAACAATCTCCTGGAAGTTGGAAGTAAAGAAGTGCACAAGAGGTCCTCTATTGTTGCAGGGACAGATGAGACTCTCATCCAACAGGATATCTCCTTTGTGGCAGAGACAGTTGGAAATGTTAGCACTGTTTCAGGTCAGAAATCTACAAAGGATAAGAAGTTGGAGATCCAATCAAAGGTTGAGATAGTTAGGGAGGTGATGCTTGCTCCCTTATCTCCCAGAAATTTAAAGAACCATGTGGTGGATTCAGTGGTGGCTTCCCCCAGCCAGAACTTAGTAGAAGCAATGAATAAAGAACTGGAGTTAGATTGGCAAATTCAAAAAACTAAAAAGAAAAAGAACTACAAATCGTAAATCAGAAGGACAAGACTTTGGCAAAGGAAAGGAGCTTCAAATTTTGGAGGTATCTATCAATCAGATAAAAAAAAGGCTCTAACAAAACTAGAAGGAGGACTAGGTCCAGGTCCCAACCTTACACTTCTCCCCCCTCCCCATGATCAACTTGTTGTGCTGGAACATAAGGGGGATTGCTCACCCCTTATCCTTAAAAAGACTCAAATATCTAAATAAAAAATAAAATTTTGGTGCATAGCCATTTTGGAACCTATGGTTCATCTCAACACTTTGAAAATTGCCAAAGCATTCCCAGGCTTCAATCTGTTCACTAATATCAGCAACAAAATTTGGGTTTTCTGTAGGAAAGAAATGAAGTGCTCTATCTTACTTAACCATACCCAAATCTTACATATGAATCTCAGCTTTGTGGACATGGAG
>NW_018164873.1:263394-267277 GCF_001263595.1 Phalaenopsis equestris
GGGTTCAGTGGTCCTACCTTTACTTGGAGAAGGAAGGACATGTGGGAAAGGTTGGACAAAGTGCTTGCCAATGATAATTGGATCCAAAAGTTTTTGCAGACTTCCTTCACTCACTTAAGCCTTGCCGGTTCAGACCACAGGCCTTTACTGATCACTATAGGGAAGAAGGTGACAAGCCAGAAAAGCTTTTTCAGATATCTGAATATGTGGTCTCAACCCTTGAACTTCTTGAATATTATTAAGGAACATTGGAAGAATGACCTTTACCCTGATCCCTTCATCAACCTGTGGATTAATCAAAAGAAGGTGGCCAAAGCTCTTAAACAGTGGAGCTGGGGCACTTTTGGGGACCTCCTGCTGATTTTACATAAGGCTGAAAAGGAGGTAATTGATCTGGAGGAGGAGCATAGAAAAGGGAGGATTTATGAAGCTGTTCTTCTTGAGGCAAATGAGAAACTCTTAAATGTTGTTCAGTGGCAGGAACAATTCCTACAACAAAAGGCTGCCAAAACCAAATTTACTGAAGGAGATAAAAACACTAAATTCTACCATGCCTGCATAAAATACCAGAGAAAATGTAACACTATACACTTCATCAAGGACCAGAATGGAATTTGGATCAGGCAGGAGGAGGAAATTGCTGAAAGTGTTGTGCAGTACTGCCAAAACCTAATGAATGGGATGAACAGTGAAAGAGTGCACATTGATAGCAATTTATTTGTTGACAGCAAGAAGTTTACTACCAATCTGCATTTAAAAGATATTCCTGATGAGGAGGTTATTAATTTATGTAATGCCACTATTAAATCTGCCATATCTGCAAAATAGCCTTGAATTCTATAGACAGCTCTAAATCTACTAGACCTGATGGGTTTACTGCAGACTTCTACAAGAAAGCATGGGAGGTTATCAAGGTGGAGGTGATCAAAGCTATCCAACACTTTTTTAAAGGTAACTCACTACCTAATTATTTCAGTGCTTCTACTAGGATAGCTGGAATCATTACAGAACCCTGAGTCTTAACAATGTGATAAGCAAGACTATAAGTAAAAGCACAGACTCCAGCCTGTATTACCTTAACTTGTCATCAATAATCAAGCTACTTTTGTGAAAGGCAGAAGCATTGGGGATAACATCCTCCTGGCTCAAGAACGTCTACAGGATTTGGAGAAACCTTCTAGAGGGGGAAATGCCATCTTTAAGCTTGATTTGAAGAAGGCTTATTACATGGTGAACTGGGATTTCATTATTGAATGCTTGGAGGCTAGGGGCTTTTCTAGGGAGTGTTGTCAGATTATTAAAAGATGGCTTGAGGATAATATGAATTCAGTTTTTATAAATGGCAAAGCACATGGATTCTTTAAAGCTTCTAGAGGACTCAAACAAGGGGACCCTTTATCCCCCACCATTTTTATCCTGGTCCTGGATTACTTCTCTAGACTGATTGATTGCAAGGAGAATAGAAAAAGTTTTTTTTAACACATATCACACTTATCACAATAGAGCTAAGATGGATATCAGCCATCTGATATATGTTGATGACATTCTGATGTTTACTAGGGCTACCAAGTCTGCTACCAAGTCCATTATGGAGTGCCTTCAACACTTCCAACAGGTGTCTGGTCTAAAGGTAAACAAGGATAAATGTGAGATTCTGATCAGTAAAAGAGCCTCTCTACCAACCAAACAATGGATATACTCTTACACTGGTTTCTCTAGCTTGAACCTCCCTTTCAAATATCTGGCGATTCACTTGATCAGAGGAAGGACTGAGTTGATTCAATTTGATGAGGTTATTGATAAGATAATCTCTACTCTTCAGGGGTGGTTTAACTCTTATTTGTCTAATGGTGGTAGGATCACCCTCCTTAAGAGCATGCTTACCATCACCCTCCTTAATGTTCTCCAAGTGGCTACAATGAAAAGAAGCACCCACCTCTTGCTGGAAAGAATATTCAACAGGTTTCTTTGGGCTGGGAACAGGAAACAAGTGGCTTGGGCAGGCTGGCAAAAAGTGGCTAAACCCTGGGAGGCTGGTGACTTAGGATTTAAAGGTTTGCACCAGATGCAACACATCAGTCTGTGCAAGCTTTGGATTAAATTCAGACAAAATGAATACTTATGGGCCAAGTTCATGCAGGCCAAATATTGCAAATTTGATCACCCTGGGGAGGTCACTAGGAAGGTGGGAGATTCTAGAATTTGGATTCAAATGCTTAAGGTCAGAGAAGACATTGAAAAGCTGCTAAGATGGGAGCTGGGCCAAGGGGAAATCAATTTTTGGAAAGACAACTGGTGTCCTACTGACTATTTGGAACCTTTACAAGATGAAAAGGAGGGGGATCTACTGTTCAAGGACTATTGGAATGGTAATGTTTGGTCTGAGGACATTTTTAGGAGTATATTGAAGGATCAGTCTGTTAGCTCCATTTCTACTATCCAATTTGATAGAAATAACAAGGATCAACTTAACTTGAAGAATAAGACCAGGGCTAGTATTTCAAAGGATATCCAGAATAATTTGTACAGCTGGGACACCTGCCAGTGGAATGTTTCCTCTTGCCAAAAAAACCTTACCCCTTCAATGTTGTTCTTTTCCTGGAGAGCTCTTAATAATTTACTTCCTACTGATGATATCCTAAAACTAAAAGGCCTGAAAGGGCCTTCTAGATGCCACCTATGTAAGCTCGACCAGGATTCCAGGGATCACTTATTTTTCAGGTGCAAATTCGCTAAGGAGGTTTGGTATAGATTGACCTCCCAAATGAATATTAACCTGATAAGTATTGTTGGGATAACATTATAGATTGTATTAAAGATTGGCAAGAGATTAACCTCATGCCAATTCCCTTCATTGTTGCTTGGTTCATCTGGATGTCTAGGAACATGGCCAAACATGAGGAGAGGGAGGCCAACACTACAAGGGTGATGATTAATTGCTTGTCTTATCTAAATAAGTTGATAAGTTGGAGGAAGTTCCCTAAGATCCTGCAGACCATAATGGTTGCTAATAATATTAAGATCATCAAGGTTAGATGGGAGAGACCTTCTTACACATTCATTAAAATCAATACAGATGGAAGCTACACAAACAAGAGAGCAGGTATTGGGGGAATTTTTAGAGATCACATAGGGCATACCTTGCTTTTCTATAAGGCCCCTTATATTGCTGAAGATGCCTTGGACACTGAAGCTGCTGCCCTATATTGGGCATTAAAATTTGCTATGAAGAATAAGTGGAAGTGGATTGTTGCTGAAGTGGACTCCTCCCTTTTGGTGGAGCTGTTGAACATTAAGATGACTTCCCCTTGGCATATTAATCAGTGGATTCACAAGATTAAAAAGCTTAGCCTTGACAGTAAGCCTTGACAGTAAGATTCATTTCTCAGATTCATTTCTCTTTTGTGTATAGGGAAGCTAACAGACCTGCAAACTTCCTGGCTATGGAGGGTGCAAATGTTGAGCATGCTGAGGTATCCACGATCCTCTCCCCCCCTCTCCACCTATTAACTCAAGGGGAAAAACTCCAAATTCCTTACCTAAGAGTGCAAAAATGAATGTTGGGACCATTGTTTTGTGGCCATGATTAGTGTTGGTCTTCCATTGAGGCTGTGCTACTTGTTTGGGGGTTACTTGTCTTTTCTGCTTTCTTTAGTTTGTTTTTTTGGAGAATATATATATATATGTGCTTGTATATATATTCCCCTTTTTCTGCAATGAGTGTCTGTTTCTGTGGTTGGGATACCCCTTATGAGTGAGTAACTTTGTGTTTTATTTTCTAGTTTGGGGACCTTCCTAACCAACCTTTTTTGTAACTTCACTTCTTATCAACATGTAGGGAGCCGACTCATGCTCCTTCTATATATATATATATATATATAAA
>NW_018164873.1:268328-271792 GCF_001263595.1 Phalaenopsis equestris
CTCAAAATTTGAATGCCTCTGAAGGTACTCACTATCATAATCATGTCGACGTTCTAAACCTCCAATCCTTTCATTTATTAATTCTATACTCATTCGCTGCAAGGTCAACTCATTCATCAAGTCAGTTAGGGTAGGGGAACTAGAAGGTGGAAGGTCATAACTTGTAGAGGGGACATCTCTACCAGTAGAAGATTCTTGACTCCTACTCCCAGTTCTCCATTTTTCATAGTATTCATAAGTTTTCAAATTAACTTTACTAATGGGTTTCATAGGGTAAACCCATTCCTCATCACCTCCAACTTCCACTCCAGAAAGTTGGCAAAGTGCATAAAAAAGGTCAGGATGTCCTAGACCTCCACTTGTTTCACTCCTTGTCGTAGTCAATATATTCTAAAAAATGATTCTCCCCACATTTATATTTTTATTATTCCAAATACAGAAATTCAGAATAGCTCTATCTCTTGTTACCTCACCATGGTGATAAGTCGGTCGGTAACAGAGTAGAGGAAATAAAATAGTGTCACGCTTTAAAGGTGGCATTTAACATGAAAGCATAAAAATTTACCCGTTCTCCTTGCTTAATCTTCCACGTTCCTTTCCCATCAGTGAGAAAGTTGATGAAATCATTCAGGGGGCCTTCCATAGTACTGAAGGATTCATAATGGCAGTTATAAGAGTCTGGGACTTCGTAAAAGGTTTTAATGTGGGCGGCATTAAATTCAACAGGGAATCCCCGCACTTGAACTATTCCGTAGTTCAGAATAGAACACGTTGGCATAAAACTCTTTAATAATACTTGCGGCAGCCTTATTTTTGGTGTAACAGAAGTTTTCCCACCTCTGCTCGATAATAACTCGTTCAATTTCTCCTCCCGCACTCTCAAAAAACTCAATCTTGTATGCATTTCTTTCCCTCAAATATTGAAATAAACCTTGATTGAGCCTTCGCATTGACAAAGCGAGACTCGTCAAACTCAAGTCATCTCTTTTGTCGTGGAGCCATTTCAATCTAGAGATGATCAAATCCAGTGTCTAAATGCCTTGAAATTAACTCCCAATCCAAGATCTCTCAAGCCCTAGGTCAAAAATTACATTTTTCAGAGGAAGGGGATGATGAATAGTGGCAGTTGACTGGTCAAAATTGCTGTTAAAGGTGTTTTTTCCAGATCTCGCCGTCGGCGGGGTCTTCGGTGCCGTCAGTGCGCTCTATTGAAATTATACACTAAGTCTCGGGAAAAGTCCGCCGTCGGCGGGCTCTATTGATTTGGTTTAATTCCCGGATTTTTGTGATTTCGATCAATTTCAAGCCTCAACGACATTCGTTCAATCATCATAAACATAGTTTTAAGTGATTAAATCATGTACTTATCACAAATAAACTTTCATAATACAAAACATCACAATTATATATAAATTCTAATAGTTACAATATATGTTACATAACACACCTAAGTTTGGTATTTTCTAATCCTTAATACATTAATTCAGCATCGTAATCCAAGCCACATCACTCAAAACGTTGAAAACAAACATCATATGCTTAGTCTCAACTATACAGAGATCTAAAAGCATAATTCTAAAGCAAAGCAAATGCAAGATTCAAATCAAATTACATACATAGACAGACAGGTAGCAATATAAATCTATTGTTCTTTAGATTCAGTGCTAGATTCTCCTCTGAGATCACCCATTGATTGCACATGTACGAAGAGGTTATGGAAGGGTCGGTATGGAAATTCTTCAGTAAAATCCTCTTCTATGAATTTCATCCTCCTCATCAGTCGTATCAAACTATCTTCTATATGTCTAGAGAGAGAAAAATATTCTCTCATCCTCCAGTCTAGATGATCGAAGAAATCAGAGATATTATTAATTGCATTCATGAAATTTTGTACCTCCTTCTCTAATTTCTTGATTCTACACAGGAACATCAGTGTCTTGTTCAGAACTAAAGGTTGGATAGGCAGTGAATTCTGAGACGATTGATCTACCATAATAGTCATGTCATTTTCATCTTCATAGGCTGGGAATCTCTCAGTTGGGTCCAAAGGCTTCCAAGGTAGAAGTACATTTTCCCAATTTTCATAGGATACTTGGAATTGACTGCAAAGTAAGTAAATTTTGGAAGGGTTTCCAAGCCCATAAGTTGATCCATGAACGATCAGGCCCAAAACAGACTTCACAATTATTGATCCAATATCAATCGGCAGTCTCATTTGAATGCAGTAATTCAGAATAGCACTTTCTTTAGAAACTTTACCGATCTTTATTGTCGGTAACAATTTTGCAAAAATGAAGAAGTGTTAGTGTTTTGAAATGGGATTTAGGAGTGTTTCAGAAAAACTAACATACCCGTTTTCTCTCATTTCCCAGTCTTCAGTTTTGTCTGTTAAATATTGGTAAATCTCATTCATCTGGTTTCTTGTCAGGACGAAGTTGGAATAATAGCAGACAGGAACGTTCTTGATCTTATATAAATCATTGATCCGTGCAGGAGTAAAATTTATCCATCTACCTCGCACATAGACGACTCCCTGGTTGATTCCATGCAAATTAGCATAAAATTCCTTCACCACAGGAACAACCACGACGGCGGTAGTATAGCACAACACTTCCCATCTTCGCCGCACTATCATCTCTTCAATTGCCTTCGAGGGATTATTCAATCCTCAAATTATGAACCCTCATTCCTTGATTAATATTTTCTTCGCCAGTACCTGTTGAAGATTCGCTGCGTTTTCGCACTATGAACGTTCTCAGGTTGAACGCTCGCATTCTGGGATTTTTGAGGGAAATGGACGCAATAGGAATGCATTTGGTGGAGTTTCACTTCATTTTTGGGGGAAATATGAACTTAGGAATTGAATTTGGGAGTTTAAAAGGGGTAGGGGGGTGGGGGGGGCGCCGCGGGGAGCCTTTAGTATTTATTTTCCTGGACTCTCAGGAAAAACACGCCGTCGGCGGCGTCGACACCCGAGGAAAAAATTACACAGTTTTACTCTAGTTCGAATGTGTTCCAATTTTTCTCTATGGATCCAATTTTTATGATGATTCAAGGGTAAATAAGAGTAGTATAACTCAATAATACCACAAACTAATGATAATTTTAAATAAAAACTACTATAATCACAAAAAAAATAAAGATAACTATGGGTTGTCTCCCATAAAGCGCTTAGTTTAACGTCGTCAGCCCGTCTTATTTAGGTTTATTCAGGTTGACTGATCATTAAAACCTCTTTAAAATTTGATCTTTTACTCTCAAAATATGGTTTTAATATGTGTCCATTTACTTTAAATCTATTTTCAATCTTCTAATCTTCAATTTAAACAGCTTCGTAAGTATAAACTCGACTCACAGTAAAGGGTCCTAACCAACGAGACTTCAATTTCCTAGGGAATAACTTCAGCCTTGTATTGTAAAGCGAAACTTCTTATCCTGGTTCAAAGTTCTTCTGGTTAATCTTC
>NW_018164873.1:273810-275689 GCF_001263595.1 Phalaenopsis equestris
TAACTTGTCTGATAGGTATTAATTCATTATTTTTTTTTTGTTTCAACAGTCACTCCTCCTTTCTTAGGAACACAATGAATTGGACTTACCCACGCACTATCTGAAATAGGATATATAATTCTAGTGTCTAACCATTTCAAAATTTCCTTTTTAACAACTTCTTTCATCATTGGATTTAATCTCCATTGTGGATCAACTCTTGGTTTATATTGTTCATCTAATATAATTTTGTCCATACAGATCGAAGGACTAATTCCCTTAATATCAGCTAAGTTCCAATCAAAAGCTTTTTTATATCTTTTTAATGTATCTAACAGTCTTTGCTCTTGCAAATCATTTAATTCTGAAGATATAATAACAGGTAATATAGATAAGTCTTCCAGAAACACATACTTCAAGTGGTTAGGCAATATTTTTAACTCAAGTTCAGGTGATTTTATAATTGACGGAACTTGATTCTTATCAGCATTTTCTGTAATATCCAGCATCTCAAATCTTTTCTTCATTTTCTAATTTGTCCATAATAACATCATCACTATCTTCAAATTGTTCTTTCTCTTCAAAATATTCTTTAAAATGTTCATTCAATAGATGTTCACTAATTTCCATGCAAAAACATTCATTTTCTCTTTCAACAGCAGGGTATTTCACAGATTTCACAATGTTAAAAGTCACTTCTTGATCATTAACTCTCATAGTTAATTCTCCTTTTTGAACATCTATCATATCTTTTCCAGTAGCTAAAAATGATCTCCCTAAAATGATAGGTATTTCTTTATCTTCCTCCATATCTAAAACAATGAAATCCACAGGAAAGATAAATTTATTAACTTTTACTAACACATCTTCGATAACTCCCTTAGGATATGTAATTGAACGATCCGCTAATTGAAGAGTTACAGAAGTAGGTGAAACTTCTCCTAATCCTAATCTTTTGAAAATTGATAGAGGCATAAAATTAATGCTCTCCCAAATCACATAAAGATCTTCCATATAATTTTTCACCAATAGCACACGGCATAGTGAAACTGTCTGGATCTTTTAATTTTTCAGGAAGCTTTTTCTAAATAATTGCACTACACTCTTCGCTAAGTGCAACAATTTTGTTATCAGTGAACTTCCTTTTTTTGTTCAGAATATCTCTCATAAATTTCACATAATTGGACATTTTCTCTAAAGATTCTATGAAGGGATTATTTACCGTTAATTTCTTAAGAATTTCTAAAAACTTGGAAAATTGTTTATTCTATTTGTGTTGCTTCAATCTTTGAGGAAACGGTGATGGAGGTTTCTCCACAATAATTTTCATTGGTGTAAGTGGATATTCTAAATCTGGGTATTCTACGAAGGGAATATTTACCGTTAATTTCTTAAGAATTTCTAAAAACTTGGAAAATTGTTTATTCTGTTTTTGTTGCTTAAATCTTTGAGGAAACGGTGGTGCAGGTTTCTCCACATTAATTTTCATTGGTGTAAGTGGAAATTCAAAATCTGGGTACTCATGATCCCTTTCTTTGTCGGTATCCACTTTCTCTTTTTCAGTTTTTGTTTCTTTCTGTACTCTTGTTTCCAATTCTTTTCCACTTTATAATTGTATTGCTTTGATTTGTTCTTTTCCTTGTTCTTTAGGATTTGGTTCCACAGTACTAGGAAAAGTTCCTAATGTTCAGTTATTAGGCATAGTAGTGACATGCCCTAATTAATTTTCAATATTCTTAATAGTGGTACCTTGATTTTGTAATTGATTTCTTTGAATTTGTAATTGATTTCCTTGATTCTGCAATTGTTGACCCATGTTTAATATCAACTCTTCCATTGACAACTTCTTTTCCTTAATTTGAGTGTTACTGTTAAATCCTGGAGGATAAGAAGGTCTATA
>NW_018164873.1:276566-277722 GCF_001263595.1 Phalaenopsis equestris
TTTGGATAGATAAGTGAATTTCATCTACTGTATGATTTGCATAATCTCGTAGGGGTCTAGGTTGGTGTTCATTTTGTATTCCTTGATTGTTCATGTTATTTTCCATTGTATCAGAATTTCTAGGTTCTCTTCTCAATCTTCTAATTTTCTAACAGTGCGTTCTAATTCTGAATTGTAGGGTATAAGATTTTCAGGTCCAAATTTATGCATACAATTTGAAATTAGTACACACTAAACAGTTAACTAAATATGAAAATAAGTTGCAATTCAAGTAAAAATTTTCTAATAATCCTAATTTGTTCATTACTCTAAATATGATTCTTGTTTACTCCCCGACAATGGCGCCAAAAACTTGACTGCGACTTTATATATGCTTAAAAATATAAGTATTTAATACTGCTGCTAAAAGATTTAATTTCTTAGCAACTGCACCAAAAACTTAATAACATTTATAGATTTGATAAAGATGTATCTATAAAATATTCAATAATTGTAAAGTCACACTTATCAACGCAAGTATACATATCGCTCAAGCAATATAGGGCTTTAATGGAGTCCTAGATATCGATCCTACAGGGAGTAATATTAGAACTACGAACTAAGATTTTAGAAAAGCAATACTTAATCGTAACAATGGAATTCAAATTGCTTATCTGTCACTAATAGGCAACTGAAATAAATATGTAATTTTAATAACTCTTAAATAACTAATTATACTAATAAGGTTTTTAATGTGATATTCAATATATAATAAAGCATCTTTCTCCTTGTCAAGAAATTATAGTGAATGGATAAAGTGAATCAGTTCAAATTGTTCAGTACCCAAACAATAGGATCGAATTGGATATTTTAGTCTGTCACTCTAAAATCTCCAATTCTACACCCAACAATGTATATTTCCCTATTTATTTGCACTTAATTTCATGAACGAAATACTTCTTTATAAAATTAAATGTGATTTTCACTCTGCTTTTGAACTCATACTCCATTTCCCAGATCTTATGTTTCACAACATATTTTATTATTCAATTGGCCAGATCAAAAACTAAATTAAGAACAAAGTTGAAAAACCATCACAATTTAATTGAAATCACCATTTCACAAATCTCAAAACAAGAAGAAAGACAAAGAAAACTACTCAGAACTCATGGGGAAA
>NW_018164873.1:277819-282566 GCF_001263595.1 Phalaenopsis equestris
CAAGTAAATAACACTAACAAGTAAATAACACTTATCTCTAATTTCTCCCAAAGAAAACTCCTCAAAATTCCTCCAAATCTCTTCCTTTGTTTACAGCACACAGAATTTCTCTTTGAAGCAGTAAGGAGGAAGAAATCTCTCATAAGGAGGAAGAAATCTCTCACCTCTCACTTTCCCTCCACTCTTACAATCTCTCGAAGCATCCCTCACAATTTAGACTCTCTACACTTTCCCAAAACTTAACACACACCTCAGAGCCTCTCTAACATCCAGGACCTCTTCAATTTTTGGCCAAAATCTTCTTTTAAAGTTGTGGATGAGTTTTCCCAAGAGTTGCCTAAGAATCCCTCCAAAATTCGTCCTCATCCAGTCCTCATCCAATGCACTCATCCAATGCATTGTTGAACATAACCGTCAAGCTCACCATCGGCGGCCTCAAGGGTGCCGTCGACGGACCTTCTAAGTTAATTAAATCTAGAGTCTCGGGAAAAGTCCGTCGTTGGCATCGTTGGGCTCGCCGTAGGTGTCCTAATTCAAATCTTCAAATTTTGGTCCTTTTCACTCCAAATTTGCTCCCTTTTGCATATTTTTGCTCAAATGACCCTAATTCATCATATCTGCAACAAAACAAAAAAAATGCATTTCTTTAAAGTGTAATATCATCAAAATCAGTATCAAGTGCAATATCATCAAAAACAGTGTAAAATAGGTATGAAAATCTCAACATATTTTCCTTTGGTCAGTTAGTGGATTTTCTGGCGAAAGGCCCATGCTGCCGACTAACGGACGATACCTAAAGACATACTACGCAACCTGAGATTGTTTGGTATCGCTTTTGGTATCGCTTGATTTGAAATTTTGAAATTTTGATTGTTTTGGGGTTATCTATTTGGCCAAACATCTATGATCAGGTCCAAAAATTTTGTAATAAAATTAACCTCAACATAATGACAATTTTTGAAATTGCACATTTCAATTTTCTCTTTTCAAACTAGATATTCTACTAAATTAAAAAAATATATATACATAAATATTTGGTTTTCTCACCAACATAAAAAAAAAATTTCTTTAATAAATACTTTGTTTTGTTTTTGTTCACGCTAAGTTTCATCTCACTGATATTTTTCCTGTCCTCTGCAGAGAAATGTCAGGCTAGAGGCTGATCTTTGCTTTTAAAGATTGTTGGAACCTCGCACTCAATGAGGAAAGGGCACCGCAGAGCATCACTATAGACTTTTACATGGACTTTAGTCAAGTCAACATGGACTATGAGGGTCCCCTGAAGGACGTGGTTAGTCTTCAGGAAAAAAAAAGGGCTACCATCGCTGCTAAGGTTTGGCACCAGAGATAGTTCCTCACTGAAGGGTAAAAATGTGACAGTACAGCAAGACCCGATGGAGGGAACCTATCGCCTACCTTCTATGATAGTGACGTCGATCGGAGGCCTAGTCGATGCCAATGATGAAAGACTTCCAGATGCACAGCTATGGAGAACTCAGTGAAGAAACACCAACCGCTGAAAGCATAAGGCTTTCTTACGCGAAAAGAGGAGACGCCAGAAAGAGTCGGAGAACTTGCTCACCCCTATCCCTGAGGGGAATATTTATGATCCGGGCATGAGAGAGAACTCTTCCAGCCTGTCTACTACGGAGAATGAGTCCAGATTTGTTACAAATCCAGAGATACCACCAGCTTTAGATGTTCTTTATACAGGTTGCCCGACCTGCAACGTTGAGAAACCTGCACGTACGCCAGCTATAGAGGCATTCGTGGAATTTCTGGACTGCAATGTCCTCTACCTTGAGCGCTCAATACTTTAGAGGATTACATATCCTCTGATGATGGATTTTAAACCGCTGATTACCCGATGGATGCAGAACCATAAGTCTCGTTAGGTATAGAGTCATATATCCCATTGGACGCAGAGTCATACATTCCGCTGCAAATAAGGATATCACCAGCCTGGATTCCCGTCGACATTGAAATGAGGGAACATCCCCGACAGCCACCGATCATCAGTATGGTAGAATACTACAAGATGAGTAAGGTAAGCAAAAGGGATTTTGAATTCTATGAAGAAGTGCAAGCAAGGTTCATCAACATATTAGAAGGATTGGAGCTATATACCAAGGTCTTCTCCGAGAGCGATGAACGAAATATTTTTTACTGCATTTTTTATTTAAGAGACAGGGGGTGAGCAGGCTTACTAATGGAAAGAACCTATTTTGAGCCAAGAAAGTGGATGCGAGGAAAGGGCAGGATCACCATACAATGTGGCTACTGTTACAACTTCACTAAAGTTAGACAAGGAAATCCTCTTGGGATTCTGAGACATGATTAGGTGGATCCACTACCCCCATGATAAAGTGGATGATTAAAAGAATGGTCTGATGGAGCATACTATCAAGTGACTGTATTCCCAATAGTTGTATTATTAACATATATGATGAAGGAGACCGCATACATCTGCACATTGACCATCATGACTTTGTGAGGTCTTTCTGGACAGTCTCATTCATGAGTAAGGGCAACATTTTGTTTGGAAAAGAGATTGATGTCGTCAGCCCTGGTGAATTTAAGGGATCCGTGGAGATTCCACTACCTGTGGGTTCAGTGCTAGTTCTTAAAGAAAATGGAGCAGACGTCGCTAAGCACTACATTCCAGGGGTGTGACACTGTAGGGTGTCTGTAACCTTCCAGAGGATGGATGACAACAAATGCCATATGGATTCCGACCGGACCCAGAATTGGAAGGACTACTGTCGTACGAGCTATGAGAGGGTTGCACCTCTAAGCACATGTAAAGGGAACTTCTATCCTGGAGCGTGGCTTAGAGGTTAGCTCGATCAGGAGCATGCCTCACCAGAGATAGACACTCAGAGGATTCCTTTTTACTACATTTTTGTCACAGCAGATATGATATGTATTAGACTGCTCAGCCTATGATTTGTACTTGGCATGGGATATTTTTGGATGTAGCTTGATGCAGTCAGCATAATTGTACTTTTTTAGGCTTTGGCCTACACTCAATCTGTAACATTTATTGGAGCAGATTAATGAAATCTCTTTCAGAATTATGTATGTTTGTTCGATTGCCCTTTCTGGTGCGATGGATAAAAGTCACGAACCATACGTTGGTTCGAGATTACAATGAACAAAGAACAAAACAACAAAAATTTGACGATAATAAAATTTAAAAAATATATAGGTAATAAAAAAACTCTCTTTTTTAAAAAAAACCACAAACTAAAATCAAATTTTAAAAACATATTTTGATAATTAAATGTAATAAAATCAACAAGATAAATGAAAACAAATTTATTGAGTTAATTCTTTCAATTTTGGGGTCTCTTACTCTTTGCTCGCGCAGCACGACCGTCCTTGACTGCACTAAATCTCACAAAATTTCACATATCTTCCTCACCAATGTCAACCTTTTCATATGACACATATCTATGAGTTCAACTCCACAAACTCTTTGTAAATTTCAATTCTCATTTCGGAATCAGTCCCTAACTTTTGATTCCTTTTTTGAGGCCGGTCCCTAACCTCTGATCCTCTTTATGAGATTTGATCCTTAAATTTTGATTCTTGTTTTGGAATCAGTCGCTACCTTCTGATTCCCTCTCATTTTGAGGTTGGTCCCTAACTTTCGATCTTCTTTTTGAGATTGATCCTTAAATTTTAATTTTCATTTTGGAATCAGTCCCTAACTTCTAATTCCCTCGTTTCAAGGCTGGTCCCTAACTTCTGATCCTCTTTTTGAGATTTGATCCTTAAATTTCAATTCTCATTTCAGAATCAGTCCCTAACTTCTAATTCCCTTTTCGAGATTGGTCCCTAACTTTCGATCCTCTTTTTGAGATTTGATCCTTAAATTTCAATTCTTATTTCACAATCAGTCCCTAATTTCTGATTCCCTTTTTGAGACCAGTCCTTAACTTCTTATCCTCTTTTTTAGATTTGATCCTTAAATTTTGATTCTCATTTTGGAATCAGTCCCTAACTGCTGATTCCATCCTTTTGAGGTCAGTCAAGCTTGGTCCCTAACTTCCGATCCTCTTTTTGAGATTTGATCCTTAAATTTCAATCCTCATTTCAGAATCAGTCCATAACTTCTGATTCCCTCTTTTTTGAGGTTGGTCCCTAACTTTCAATCCTTTTTTTTAGATTTGATCCTTAAATTTCAATTTTCATTTCAGAAGCAGTACCTAACTTCTGATTCCCTCGTTTTGAGGTCCATCCCTAACTTTTGATCCACTTTTTAAGATTTGATCCTTAAATTTTGATTCTCATTTCAAAATCAGTCCCTAACTTCTGATTCCCCCTTTTTCGAGGTTGGTCCCTAACTTTCGATCCTCTTTTTAAGATCTGATACCTAAATTTTGATCCTCATTTCGGAATCATCCCCTAACTTTTAATTCCCCTTTTTTGAGGTCGGTCCCTAAATTTTGATCCTCTTTTTGAGATTTGATCCTTAAATTTCAATTCTCATTTCGAAATCAGTCCCTAAATTCTGATTCCCTCTCTTCGAGATCGGTCCCTAATCCCTCTCTTCGAGTTGAGATCAGTCCCTAACTTCCGATCCTCTTTTGTGATTGATCCTTAACTTTCAATTCTCATTTTGGAATCAGCCCTTAACTTCCAATTGCTCATTTTGAGATCAGTCCCTAACTTCCGATCCTCTTTTTGAGATTTGATCCTTAAATTTCAATTCTCATTTCAGAATCAGTCCCTAACTTCTGAT
>NW_018164873.1:282599-313884 GCF_001263595.1 Phalaenopsis equestris
CGGTCCCTAACTTCCGATCCTCTTTTAAAACCAAAAGTGGCCCCGCCGCTAAAAGTAAGAAAAATTAAAATTTCTCATTTCAGAATCAGTCCTTAACTTCTGATTCCAACTTCTGATTCCCCTTTTTTGGGATTGATCCCTAACTTTCGGTCCTCTTTTTGAGATTTGATCCTTAATTTTTTATTCTCATTTCGGAATCAGTCCCTAACTTCTGATTCCCTCTCTTCGAGACCGGTCCCTAACTTCTGATCCTATTTTTGAGATTTGATCCTTAAATTTTAATTCTCATTTTGGAATCAGTCCTTAACTTCTTTTTCCCTCACTTCGAGGTCGGTCCCTAACTTCTGACTCTCTTTTGAGATTGACTCTCTTTTGTTTTGAGATTAACACTTAAATTTTGACTCTCACCTTAGGTCAGTACCTAAATTTTGATTCCCTCCTTTCAAGGTTGGTACCTAAATTCTGAATCTCTTTTTGCAATCGATACCTAAATTTCAATTCCCACCCCCGGGTCAGCCCACCCCAGGGTCAGCACTTACATACTGATTCCCATCCTCTATAAATACCTGAAACTTGAAAAGTCAATAACTCAAAGCCACTCTGCAGTCCCCAGCGAAAGTTCCTACTTCTTGACTGCGATCAAATATTCACTTGCTAATTCCCCAGCAAAAATAAATAACACACACAATTCTACACCTCCTTCTAAGTCTTTTGACTTAGGAGTTTGCGTTGGTTTTGTTGATCTCGTCGGTAAACGCGAATATGCGCGGTGTGCTTGCCCAGCACACCCCGCCTATTGGGGGTCCATTTGTTGACCTCACTTTTTATTGAGGTTTAGTTTTCCTCTTTAGTAGCCTAAGGTCTAGCTATATGACTTTCTTGCTGACTATTCTTAGAAAAATATAAAAGGAATCCTCACCATTAGAAAATCTAAACTCTTCCTTGCTCAACTTGAAGTTAATTCACATATTAGTCTTAACCTCTAGCACTTAGTAGGTGGGGTCAGTATGAGGGAGCTCAAGATGAGACCCCATATGACTAATTAACCTTAGGGTTGACTTTAGGTGTTGGTCTAAAGCTTGTTCACTCACTACACTCACTATCACCTATATTCACTCACAATCCTAAAATCCAAAATTGTTGACTTTGGCCCCATGATCTTTTGAGAGACTCATGTAGATGGTCCCCTAGACCCACTAGCCCTAGGCTAGGGTTTAGCTAAGACCAATACATGGAGGACCCAAATGGGTATTCCATTGGTCTATAGCTCATCTATGGTGGTTGACACCCCAATTCTACCAAAAATATTCAATTTGACCTTTTACCCCAAACCTACCCAAATTACCTAAACACCCCCAAATCCCAAATTTGGCCAAAAATCCCAATTTCACCCAAAAATACCCATTCTTTTTCAAAAATAATTTCAAACCTTTTGAAAATACCCAAAATACCCAAAACTACCCAAAAAATGCCAAATTTACCAAAATACCCCCAAAATTGCAAAAATTACAAAGATACCCTTGGCACCCCAAACTTTCCCAAAACCTCCAAAATCAAAACCCATTTCCAATGTGGCCAATTTAACCATTTTGACCAAAACCCCCAAATTGCCTTTAAAGGCCCAATTTCCCCAAATTCACCTCAAATGTCCATCAATTTGGGCCCAATTTTCTTCAATATCAATCCTAAACTTAAATTATTCTTTAATATGACCAATTTAAACCAAATCCAAGCTTAATTGGCCCATGTTTTGAGCCCAATTTTGATCTAAGTCAAACCCCCAACTTTGGCTACATGACTTAATCCTACATGACTTAATCCCTGGCTACATGACTTAATCCCACCAATTTGAACCCCATAGCCTACTCAATTTACCAAAATTTATGCTGAAAACTCTTCATAATATTCCTACATGTCAAACTTGACCTTCAATTGCCCTTGGTGAAGCCGCAATTTCATTTAATTTTGATCTAAGTCCAAGAATCCCCAAATTTGCCCCAAATTAGCTATATCACCAAATTGAATGCCTAAGCCCCAAAATTGGCACCCAATTTATGTTGAAAACTATTCATGACATTCCTATTGACGATTTTCAATAATCAATTTGGACTTAGGCCAAGCTTAACTCAATGTAGACCGAAGTCTAGCCCAACATGCCCAAAGTGACCAAATTTCTAAAATCCTTCAAATTGAACCCCCAATTGAACTCAAAATCATTTTCAATCCTTCACCAAAACAATCCTTCACCAAAAATCTTCACCAAAAATCTTCAATACAATCATCTGCATAATTTTGATTAATTACATGGGCTAAAAATCATGTCTAGCCTAACCCAAACCCAACCTTTAGCTATTTTGACCCACATGGACCCCTCACCAAAAATTGACCTAATCAAGCCAAATTGGCCAACCAAAGACCACCACAGCCACAAAGCCATTCCTTTAGACAAGGATAAACCATAAAAAACCCATCAAAGAAAGATGCGGACCAATGGGTCCCTAAATTAATGGATTCATACCCATTTTTGGGCCTTAAACCAAATATCTCTTCCATCATGCTAACCCTTAGGGGTAACCATAATTTAGCCTCCCCCTGACTCACCTGACCTCTTGGCCACCTCCCCAAACCCTGCCGATTGTCCTAGTCATTGGAAAACCTCAAAATTGAGAGCCACCACCCTTAAATCAAACTCATTCTTAGCCTTAGGAGCCAGCTCACCTTAATTAAACTTTAGAGCCTCTTAGCCCACCACCTAAGAAAGCCTTTGCACCCATGACCAGGCCCTGACCTCCCCTCTCCAACCATGGCTATAAAATGGCCTCTTCACAGCCAAGAGATAAGTGCTAAAATTTTCTCAAGGAGAATACTATAAATTGCTCCCATAGCCTCTTTGGGACCTCCATAGTGCAACCCAACCACTTTCTTGCCCTAATTCCCCTTGTTGGAGTTCAATTTTTGAGCTCAAATCCTTGTCAGAGATAGGACAGAACTCTCCACACCTCCACAGTGCACAAAAATCAAATTAAACTCAACCACACATTCACCACAGTGAAAGAAGATGAAGAGCCATCAAACCCCCTCACAGAGAGCCCCTACACTAGACTTTGATCAACACCCAAGTTTGGCCTTGATTGAATTTGGGTGTAGACCTTTGACCACAGTGAGAGGCTCAATCCTAAGCCTCCTTGGACCTCCACAAATGTGTCAAGCGCCTCAGATTGAAGCTTCCCTTCTCAAAGAAAAGGTATTGAACTTCCCCTCTTCCCGAGCCTATTTTCACTTTCCATTTGATTAGAGTTGATTTAATGGCGTGATCACTGTATGGATATGTTCTACACACTTAGATGAGTCTATAAAATCAAACCTGATGTCATTTTGTTGAGAAATGAGTGAGATCTTAAGGATTGAAGTTGGACGGTTCTCGAGCTAGGGATTTAGGGATGATGACCCACAACCGTTGGATCGCACGTGTATCAAATGGAGGGCTCTGATTGCACCGGATGGGAACATGGTTCATAAGCCGCGTGTTGACTCAGATGGCAGCACCAAACCAAAATACACCATGTGGAGCTTCGGAGACGCCGAGGATGATGTGGTGTCACGTTGGATAAGTAGAAAAATAGGGCTTTATTTTATTTATTTAATGGCCAGAGCTTCAAAAATCTATATCTTTGTGTAGAAAAATAACAAAAATAGAAGAAAAATACCCTAGTGCTCAGTGAATAGAGAAGAAAAATGTGGAAATGGTTTGAAGTTTATTTGATGCATATTTTATTTTTAATTAATTAAATATGGTTTTGAGTCTGTTAACTCTCCATGCATGTAGACATTTCACCATGACTTGATATTTAGGCATGTTGTTGCCTCTATCATGGGGGATGTTCTTTGATTTTTCCATGGTCAAAGAAGACCTCTAGATAGAGATCGATATTATTCAAGTTTATATCTATTATTTGCATAAAGTAATCATAATAATTAGCATGTTGCTTAGAAAAAAATTATAGAAATTTTGGAAGGTTTATTGTGGCTAGAGAACCCTTTAGAAAATTTTTCATGAGCTAAGTCATTAAGAATACACTTAACTCTTACAAACCCCTAAAACACAAAGAAAATTAATTTGGGAAAAATAATCATCTAAATGACTTGATTTTAAATCTTCACTATGATTTAAATTTCAGAGAACTCTCCATAAAAATTTCAAAACATTTGGAGCTCATTTAATAACTCAAAGTAATTTTAACTTGGTTTTCTAAGTTAAATAGTATTTTTGACACTAATATGATTTTTAATAAATAAAATATAACTCAAAAAATTATAAAAATTTATTTTGGGAGCTATTTGTGATCAAGGTATTTTTCTAAAAATAAAATTGTAATTAAAATAAAAACTTTATTTTTTAAGCCTATTTTAATATTTAAATAATTAAAAATTAAAAAAAAATCACAAAATTGATAAAATTTATGGAAATGTTTTAAATTGTTTCCTAAGCACTTAGGAGCAATTGAAATGTTTTTCCTAATTTTTTAAGTGAAGATATTGAATTTTAAAGCTAAAAATAATTTTTAAAAGGCTAAACATCTTTTTTTCTTAATCTTTCATTTAAATAAGTCTAATAATTCAAAGAATAGTCATAAAACTATAAAATTTGTTTCTCTGAGTTCCTTGACCATAGAGAAATTTAATAAAAATGTAAAACTCAAATTTTCACATTTAAAATATTTTATAAATAATTAACACTTCAGAACTTAAAATAATTCTAATAATTCAAATATAGCTCAAAAAATCATGAAATTTGTTCCCAATTGTTCTATGGTCTAAGTCTATCTCTAGTAAAAATTTCGAGAGATTAGGCTCTGCCTTGGTCAAGATATGGAACTCTCTTTGAAAAACCCTATTTTTGCATATCAATAATTATATAAATTAAATTAAAATTTTGAAAATCACATTTTTCTCCTCTAATGCCTTAACTGACCCATGGGTAAGGTAGGATAAAAATTCTAAAGTCATTTGAATTAAATTTGATAAATTATAAAGTGAGCCTAAGGGGCAAAAGTGTAACTTGGAGAATTTGACCTTAATTAACATTTAGGCTTAATTCAAGAAAGGGAAATGGGCAACCTTTTTATCCTAATTAACATATTTGGATGACTAAAACACAAGGGATTAATTGGTAGAAATCATTCTCACTTTTCCTAATTAAAGGATAAATTTGTAATTTCCTAAATTATTAAAATTTGGAAGTCTAGTAAATTAAATGATCCTAGATTTAGGGGCATGATTTTGGGTGGGGCATGATTTTTGATTTTGGGTGTTAATAACTCATTAATTTAATAACCCTATTTTTTGTTCAAGTGACATTCAAATGTTTTAACGATGATTTATTATCACTTAAAATTTAATCTCTTTCAAAATGACTAACACATTCACCAAGGTCTTAAGGGCTTAGTAGTGACCTAAGCTAAATCAAATTTAGTTAAGTGAGGATTAGAAAAGTGAATATAACTAAAAAAACCAAACACCTTTAAAAAAAACTACAAGCCCAAAATTAAAGCTAAAGTTGACCAAGTGTCTCATTAGCATTGACTTCCCCTTTTAAGGGTTTCCACTTACATAATTTTCAAATTCAGTGATAAATAATGATTACCTTACTATTAGGCATAATTGAAACATCAATGTTCACTGAGCATTGGAAATATACACAGGATGAATTAATAACTAACATAATAAGTTTAAATGAGCTCGAGACTTTTTACCAGGTGGTGAGGGGGAAGCATGGACCTGTTTTTTCTCCTGACCTATTGGATACCTCAGAGGTCTACTAAACTCACTATGTCTCACTTAATAAGATAATCCAAAATTAAATTAATAGGGGCTCACCAAGATATGATTTAGGTTTTGGTAGATCACCGGAACCTTATTTTTTCCACTTTGTATAAAATGCCCTTACTTGCATTTTGAGTTTCAGGTGGTGGAACGAGAAGACTCATCAGGTACGCTTTTACAGTTAACAATATCGTCTTTTTCTATACTTTCCACAATGTACTCTTATGCTTACAAAACTTGCATGTTAAATAACGATGCCACCCTACATGAGAACCAAAACCAAATTTAAAATCAAACAAAATAAAATTTAGTGCTACAAAATTCAAAATATAAGACAGCTCAAAATTTAATCACAAACATCACCAAACAACAATTGCAACTAAATTAAGACGTCTCTATTGGATGATTGTGAATCCTTCGGAGGAGTTAACCTACGGTTGCTAACGAGACTTTCCACGATCTAGATAAAAGTATGGAACTCATTAAGTTGAGTTTAATAAATTCATTTGGACTAAATGAATCCGATAGAAAATAATGGCACCGGAATGAGGGAACCGTACTATAGGATCCTAATCAGTGTCGCTCCAATCAACTTTAATATGCCCTAGAACATTTAAAGAAATTTAACCATAGGGCCATCTGATTTGACATCATGACCTGACACATTAAAAAACATAAACTTGTCATGGCGAGGAGTTTGGAGCTAGCACGGTGGGTAGCACGGCCATCTTCAACAGCAAGACATGTCTTCCCCAGCTAAACCAATTTCCTTACCTAGAATTAAACAACTAAGTCATAGGACTTTGAGGTTGTTTGCTCTTGCAACATAAATCCTCAACTTATCTTTCAGCCTTTGTACAGCTCTGTTGTACAATCTAAGCACTAACTCATCTTAGGATTCGAGGTTATCTTTCATCACAACCTAAATCCTCACATCTTTCATGTTATTTGTGTGATTATTTCACACAAATATAAGCCCTAAATAAATAAAATTTGTAGGATGAAACACTTAATTTCTCCTCAAAATAAAAGCCAAACAATATGATTGACTGGGAAGTCACTTAAGTTCTCCTCCGGATCTATGACATCCCCTAGTTCTTCCTCCTTTGGATTCTACAACAAAATATTCCAAATTTAAGCCTTTCCCATTTCACACCTCTTTGTCCAATTTTGTTGAAAATTCTTATCCTTTTGATCTCTTTAAAGATAACATTTCCTGATTTTTATCGTGCGTTTTCTTAAGTGACTTCGGTCATTTAAGATGTAATTAACTATAGGGGCTTGCCCTTATAGGAAGCTCTTCCAAACCCAGCTTAAAACCCAGCTTAAAATAAATAAACCCTATTTAATTATTCATATTAAATTAGGAAAATTATCAGCAAATAAAATGGTTTCACAGACCAAACGGATGTCATATATTTCTTAGTTTATTTGATCGAGCCTCATCCTCTAGTCTTGTGCTTATCTTTCGGGATAGATACAGTGCTCTTTCTTTAAACTGTGAAAAGTATGGGATCAGTTTGATTTCAGGATTTTGATTCCGACGGCACACAGCTTCCAACGGGCAACTCCTAAACCAAAATAGTGCCAACAAAAACAAGAGTGAATTACAACTGTTCAACTTAGAACTGGAAAGGAATTGAAAGTTGGAAGTCAAAAAGAGATTGAAGTTGAGAGAGAGATTGAAGAACCTAAAGAAAGTATTTCTAAAAACCTAAAATGATCTGTCTATCCAACTAAAAATGATTTAGAAAGACCACCACCTCCTTTTCCTCAAAGACTAAGATAGCAAAAGCTTGATCAACAATTTATAAAAATTTTTGAGATTTTTAACAAGCTTACAATAAATATTTCATTTTTGGAAGCTTTGGAAAAAATGCCTTGTTATACCAAATTTATGAAAGATATATTAAACAAGAAGAGGAAGTTTGAAGCTTATGAGACTGTTGTACTGAGTGAAGAATGTAATGCAACAATTCGAAAGAAGCTTCTTTAAAAGCTTAAGGACCCTGGTAGCTTCAAAGAGAAATTTTATGAAAAAGACTTATGTGATTTGGGAGCTAGCATTAATTTCATGCTTTTATTCATTTTAAGAGAGATTTTTCCCACTAGTGTAACCCTTCAGTTAGTTGATCGATCTATTACCTATCCTAAATAGGTTATAGAAGATGTACTAGTTAAAGTGGATAAATTTATCTTCCTTGTGGATTTGATTGTGTTAGACATGGAAGAAGATAAGGAAATTCTTATTATTTTGGGGAGACCTTTTCTTACTACCAGATGCGTTATGATTGATGTTCAAAAAGGAGAGTTAACCATGAGAGTTAATAACTGAGAAGTAACATTTAATTTTTTAAAGTCAATGAGGTATCATGTTAAGGAAAAAATTTATAGGATGAATATTATGGATATGATTGGTAAACATTATCAAGAAAAATGTGAAGTTATTTTTGAGAAAAAAAATAAAGTGATATTAGATCAGGGAGGAAAAGAGAGTGAATCTGAACGTGATTTTGAAGAAAAATCATTAGAGATAAATGTTGAGGATACTAATTATATTCAGGAAAACTTTGAGAATTTGGATACTACTAAATATAGTAAATCTTTAATCCCTTCAATAGAAAAATCTCCTGAACTTTCGATGAAAGTTCTTCCTACGCATTTAAAGTATGCATTCTAAGGAGATTCATCTACTTTACATGTTATAATATCCTTAGAGTTAAATAAAGATCAAGAAGAAAAACTATAAGAGACATTAAGAAATTATAAAAAATCTTTTGGTTGGACGTTGACAGATATTAAAGGAATTAATCCTTTAATCTATATGCACAGAATTTTAATAAAAGATGATGTAAATCTAGGGCTAATCATCAAAAAATATTAAATATTATTATGAAAGAAGTGGTAAAAAAAAGAAATTTTAAAGTGTTTGGATGCTGGGATTTTTTATCTGATTTCAGATAGTGCATGGGTTAGTCTTATTCATTGTGTTCCAAAGAAAGGAGGAGTGACTATAGTTGTAAATGAAAAGAACAAATTAATTCTAACAAGATAAGTCACTGGATGGTGAATTTTTATTGATTATATAAAATTAAATACTGTCACTATGAAAGATCACTTTCCTTTACCTTTCTTGGACTAAATGTTGGATAGACTAGTAGGACATGAATACTTTTGCTTTTTGGATGGATATTATGGTTAACACCCATTACCTGTTGCTCTAGAGGATCAAGAGAAGACTACATTTATGAGTTCAAATGAGGCTTTTGCTTTTAGAAGAATGATTTTTGGTTTATGTAATGCACCTGTAACTTTTCAAAGTTATATGATGTCTATTTTTTGTGACTTAATTAAGAAAGGAATTGAATTGTTTATGGATAATTTCTTAGTTTTTTGAACCTATTTTAATTCAAGTTTAGATCATTTAGCAAAGGTTCTAAAATGTTGTGAAGAAATTAATTTAGTTATCAATTGGGAAAAAATGTTAATTTATGGTCACATAAGGGATTGTATTGGGACATAAAATTTCTAAAAATGATATGGAATGGGTTGAAGCAAAAATTCAAATCATTGTTGAATTACAATCTCCTAATTTATTAACTGCTGCAAGAAGTTTTCTAGGACATGCTGGATTTTATAGGAGGAATATTAAAAGTTTTTCTAGAATTGATAAGCCTCTTTGACATCTTTTAGAAAAAGTTATTAAGTTTGATTTTAATAATGATTTTCTTAAAGCATTTAATCTATTAAAGGAAAAGTTAATTACTTTTATTGTCATTGTTTCATCTGACTGGAAAAAGTCGTTTGAATTAATGTGTGATGCAAGTGATTATGCTATTGGAGCTGTTTTAGGACAAAAGTGTGATAAGATTTTTAAATTTATCTATTATGCCAGCAAAATTCTTAATGAAGCTCAAATTAAATAACACAACAACTGAAAAAGAGTTGTTGGTAATAGTATATGCTTTTAATAAATTTAGATCATATTTACTTTGAACTAAATGTATTGTCCATACTGATCATTTCGCTATTAAATATCTTATTTTGAAAAAGGATGCGAAACCAAGATTAACCAGATGGGTCCTTCACTTACAAGAATTTGATTTTAAGATAGTGGATAGAAAAAGATCTGATAATCAAATTGTTGATCATCTGTCAAGACTTGAACAAGGAAAAGAAAAAAATAATAAGGATAACATAAATGAGAATTTTCCTAATGAACAACTCTATATTGCTGCTGACTGGCCTGAACGGTGGTATGCAGATATAGTTAACTACTTAATTAGTAATATTTTATCATACTTACTAACAAGCCAACAGAAAAAGAAATTTATGTATGATGTGTGGTTTTACTTTTGGGATAACTCATATTTATATAAGAAATGTCGTGATTCAACCATTCAAAGATGTGTACCAATTAATGATACCCTAGAAATTATAAAAAAATGTCATAAATCTGAATTTCGAGGACACTTTGGAATAGATAATATTGCATTTAAAATTTTACACTCTGGATTTTAATGGTCGACGTTATATAAGGATGTTAATAATTATGTGAAAACTTGTGATTGATGTCAGAGGATAGAAAATATTTCTAAAAGAGATGAAATGCCACTAAATTTTACTTTAGAAGTTCAAAATTTTGATGTTTGGGGTTTGGATTTTATGGGACCACTTGTACCATATTCAGGAAAGATATATATCTTATTGTTTGTGGATTATGTGTCTAAATGAATTGAAGATATAGCTTTGCCTCATTGTGATGCTCTAAGTGTTCAAAGTTTCTAAACAAATATATTTTTACTATATTTGGAATGCCAAGAGTGATCATTATTGATGGGGGGGAAGTCATTTTAAGAATTTTATAATGGACACATTACTTATAAAATACGGAATTAAACATTGGATTGCCACAGCTTATCACCCCCAGACTAGTACATTAGCAGAAGTATCAAATTGTGAAATCAAAAGAATTTTGGAGAAAACTGTGAATCCTAAAAAAGCTGATTGGTCTGATAGACTTGATTTTGCATTATGGGCTTTGCATTATGGGTTTGCATTATGGGCTTATAGGACTACTTATAAAACTCCTATAGGAATGTCTCCATATAGGCTCATATTTGAAACAGCTTGTCATTTACTTGTTAAGTTAGAGCATAAAGCTTATTGGGTGATAAAAAAATTTAATTATAATTTGAAGGATGCTGGAGGAAAATGATTATTGCAATTAAATGAGTTCAAAAAAATTAGGAATGAATCTTATGAAAATGCTCAAATTTATAAAGAAAAGATGAAAATTTGGTATGAGCAAAAGATTTAAGAATGAATTTTGAGCCTGGATAAGAAGTTTTATTATACAATACACAATTGAAATTATTTCCCTCAAAACTTAAGCCCAAGTGGGGCCATTTATTATGAAAAAAGTTTATTCTTATGGGCTTTTGGAGATTAAAGATCCAAAAACTGAACATATAACCAAAGTGAATTGACATAGGTTGAAGCCTTACATTGGATAAAACAAGCTCTATTATAAAGAGACTTCGATGTTGGGTCTAATCAAGTAAAACTTTGAGAAACACCGGGCTGAAGACGTTAAACCAAGCGCTTCGTGGGAGGCAACCCATGGTTATCGGTGTGATTTGATTTATGTTTGTTATTGTTCTAATATTGTGATTATCCTTTGCTTTAGTAGCATTCTCTTAACACTATTTAAGGTATTAAACATGATTGAAAATTGAAGAAATTTGTCGTTAGGTAAATCAGTGTTCACTAAGAAACTGACGCCTAGCCGCCATAGTTTATGGACACGGGAAATCTGCTCCAAAGCAGTTTTTCTCCATGTCTTCTCTATAAAACAGTCTAGCCTTCGTCCCTAATCTTCATACCCTCAAAATTTTAACTAGAGAAGAGAGTTTAGAATGGTTTGGAGATATTACTTGCTTCCATGGAGAATAAAGAGAATGGAGTTGGAAATAATTTTGTGCATAATGATGCCCAAACTTATTTCAATGGATTCTTAGTACTGAGTTTGGAGAAGGTGACGAGCAAGTTTGGGAAGATTGAAGAGGAGCTTTCCATTCTACATAACAAGTTGCATGAGATGTATCACCAGTTCGAGCATTTTGAGTGGCAGATGAAACTTCAATCTGACCACTTGACTAGTTATTAAGTTGCTCAGGTAGCCATGTATAGCGAGAACAAATGGATTGATGAAAAGAGGGCTATAGAATTTTCTCATGCCCTTGTCTTCTACACATTTGATTGCAAGTATTTGGCATGTGAGAGGGGTGACGAGAATGAGATCAACAAAGATTGATCATTAGAATAGATTTCTAGTGTTTGTGTTTGATGTTTGTGTTTACTTTAGTTAAGGATGTGTTATGTGTGCTACTTTACCCTGTTGTTGATTGTGTGTTAGTTTGCTTGTGTTTATTTGCTTAATTTTGTTTGTGTGTGATATTGTACTGTTGTTTGATAGTTTAATGAAAGTTATGTATGTGTATCCCTTGTGTTATAATGTTGGAATTAATTTTGAATAAAAAATTGGAAAATAGAAGATGTCGGGGACTTAATAAACATCTGGTGTAATGTTAAATTAATGAGAATTTTTGGTTTAAAAGGCTAAGTCTTGTTGTGTTATACTTAAAACTGAAGGAAAGAAAAATATCGGATCTAGCGCCTAGGTGCTAGACAACTTGCACAGCTTGGCGCCTAGGCGCCCGTTCATCTGAACTGGCCGAAAATCAAATTTTTCATAATTTAAACTGAACCCACGCCATTGTTGATGCCCAAGCTCTTTCTTCTTCCTATTTTTTTGCAAAAACCAGTCTTAGTGTGCTTCATAGTGCTCAAATCTTCAAGTTTCTTGGCTTGAAAACACTAGATTTCATCTTCTTGAGGTTATATATATGTTTTGGCATAGTTATATTTGCGATTTACCATGGATTTTTCATACATTGAGTAGAGAAAGAAAATATGCAAAAATATTTGATTTAGTGGGGAAATATCCATGGATCTATGCTTTGTCAGCTTGAAAAAGCTTGCAGGAAGCCTATTTTCTTGATTTTGAAATTTGTGGCATTTTTCTTCAAATTTATTTTAGATGGCTCCTGAGACAAAGAGAAGAAGAGCAAAAGAATCCTATGATGGTGCCAAATTTGTCAATATAAATGTGTAAATTTCTTACAACAAAGTTGCTTCTTTGAGAAAGTTTATTGCGAAACAAAGTTTTTCTAGACCTGGTGGAGCTATAGAGAATGTTATTGTGGTACATCAATGGAAGAGTTTGTGTTACTTTACTGTTGTTGCTGTCATCGCTATGGTTCGAGAATTTTATGCAAATTTTCTTGAAGCAGATGATGACGAAGTGTTTGTTCAAAGAAGAGGAGTAGGGATTAATGAGATATATGGTCAACCACCTGAGATTAATTGTTTTCATTCAAAGTTCATTCTAACTGAGGTTGAGTTGGATTAGATCGTGGCGTATTTGACAGATGGTCATGGAGCCTGGAAATTTCAAAATGATCATAAGGTAAATTTTTCTTCTTCTTAGCTCAATGCCACTTCAAATGCATTGGATGATTTTATTTTTGCTCGCCTCCTTCCTTGGAATCATTTAAGTGAAGTGACTAGATAAAGAACTATTTTAAATTACTACATTCAAGAGAGGAAACCTATAGATGTAGGCGCTCTTATTTATGATGCTATTAGTTCATCTACGAGAGCTAGTACAACTTCAGGCCTTGAATTTCCATCTTTTATATTTATTATTTGCAAAGACTCTGGAGTTAAGTTTAAAAATTAAGAAGAGCAATTGAAGCCACTTAAGCCAATTGGGAAGGCTAATGTTGATGTATATGGACGACCTATAGATAGAGTTCAAGGTGCACCTTCTGCTTGGACTGCTACTAAGCCTCCATCTAGATTCTAAAATGTGCTGAGTGAAAGATATTTGGAACACCAGAATGATATGTTCTTGATGTCGTGTCTTATTGATGATATGGACAACAAATTTGATCATAAGGTTTATTTTGTTGGAAGGAAAAGTGATTATGATGCTGATTATGATGAGGCATTGGTTAAATTCATGAAGGGAGGCCATACATTTGAATTTCGTACATGCCCTCGATTGACACTTTTTGAAGGTCTGAGATCAATGGATGAAGATATTTCCTTTGATTCTGATGATGACGAGGAGGAAGAGGATTAAACTTTATTTTTTATTCTGGAGTATTTATGATTTTTAAATCTTTCTCATGTTGGATTGTTCATGTATGTTTTGTTGCTTTGTACTTTTATTTTCACTGCTACTTTTGTTAGAACTGGATGTGTGTTAAAGTAGTCTTTTACATTGCAAATTTTCATGATATATCTATTTTTAATTTAATATGTCTGCTACTCAGCACTTGTTTTTATTAATTGTACCTGTACTGCTCTCCTACTTAGAAATTTTAATTTTTTCTCTTTCTTCATGATTATTATAAACTTAATTGCCTTAAATTAATTTAAATTTAAGTTTGGGGGAAGGAAGAAATTTTTTTTTAAAACTAAACCTTATTTTTCCTAAGTAAAATATATTTTCAAAAATTATTTTAATATAACCCATGGTATGTTGAGATAGCTTGAGATAATTATATTTTTTAGTTTATAAATAATTTAGTAAACTTAAGTAAAAGTTTTTAATAATAACATTAATTGTGGATTTGAAATATTTAGTATAAGAGTATAAAATTTTGCTTTTACTATTTAAAATAAAGAAGATTGTATTTTTGGGAATGTTAAAGATTTTGGATTTTTATTTAAAAAGAAAGATATGAGACTTTATTAGAAAAAAAATTCAAGTCTTATACACATTTAATCAAGGAAATGTGAAAAGTTTTTAATATTAAGAAGAGGATGGTAGAGTTCAAAATCATTAAAGGCTATTCAAATAAAGTAATCCTTACATGAAAAAAAAAAAAGAAAATAAAAAAGAAAAAAAAGAAAAGAAAAGCAAAAAAGGAAAACAAATGTGAGGAGAAGGTTCAGAAGATGCCTAATAAAAAATTGGCTTCACTTAAATCATATTAAGGAGAAAAACTTAATTACATTTCTAAACTTATTTATGAAGTATTAGCTTCTTTACTAACAAAGTTCTCATGATATTCTTTTTCATGTAATTTTTCTAATTATCTTTAATATTATAAATTACTATTATCTTGAAATAAATATAAAATCATAATTCTTAAAGTTGACTACTAAATATTTTTACATTCTACTTTTAATCTATGTTATTAAAAAATTTTCAAAAAGTTTCACTATTTCATTTATAAAATAAAAACTATAGAAATCTTCAAGTAAACACACTTCCATAAGTTATACTTTTTTATATGTATAGTAAGAAAGGTTAAATGAGGATAAGTAACGTTTAAGTTTAGGGGAATTGATCCACCTTAAAATTACCTTTTTTTTGTACATTTTATGCTAAATTTTTTTAGGATAATATGCTTTATTGAAATGTAATTTTATGTTTTTGGTTGCAGGTGCAAGAAAAAGAGTTTAAAAGTAAAAAGGAGTAATAACACATCGAAAAGGAGCAAAACAGGCTAAATTGAACAAAAATACCAAACCAACCGAATTGGCACCTAGCACTGGATGCAGAAATTGGTTGGTGCCTAGGCGCGACAGTTGGGCGCCTAGGCGCCCCAGTTATCTTTTAGAAAATTCATTGAATGAGACCGAATTTTAGAGAGACGTCTGAAATAACCCTTAGTCATTTTTGATGCTCTATAAATATAGATTAATTCCAAGAGACTAGCTGATCATATCTATAGAGTCTCATACTGTGTGAGCGTGTTATGGGTGTGATAAGTTTTCTTTGTGAGTCTTTGTTATTCCTAGAGTTTGTGAGTCCTATAAGTGTTGTTGGAGTCAGAAAAGTAAGAGAACTTCAAAGGAGTGCTTGGGTAAACATTCCAGATAAGTATTTGTATCTTTGTCCTTAAGTTTTGTACTTTGGATTGGAGTTTTATAAATAAGTTTTGTTTTTTTATCCCCATGCTTCGTGAGTAGTTCGTGAGTAGTTTCGTGAGTAGTTTTCTTTTCTTTCTCCTTGCAATATGAAGTAATTAAGTAAGTGATTTTAATCTTATTTAGAACTTCTTTTATTCCTTAAAATTGTGATGATATTTTTACCAGACCTTCATTTCCTTTACAAATTGGTCACTTGTATTGTTAAAACCTGTTGAGGAACTTATATATCTGAAAGGCTAAATTTCTTGACTTATAAGTACACAATCTACCTTGGAAAGAGCAGTCACGATAATCTAAAGGGTGGTGCAAATAGATAGGGAGATAAGATTTGTTGGGTGTAGAATTGATGTTTCTAGTGACAGACTAGATTATTTTGTCAATTTGATTTAGAGATTGAAACTAAGGGTCACTGGTAGGTCCTATAAGGAGGGCCCAGTGGATAATCTATAAGTGAGAGACTAGAACCTACCCAACACTACTATACATGCCAACACCAAAATTAAATTAGCCAATGCCCTTTGCACGATTAGAAAGAAAGTAAATAAATAGGTATACTCCTTTTTTCCACAATACCACATTTTAGTTTCTAAACAAATTTTGAAATCCTAAACTGATTATTAATTGTTGGAATGGAGAAGGTCTCTTTTTATATATTGTCTAAGATATTACATTTACTTTTACTTGCATATTATAAAATTTATTAGACTTAATTTTCATCTTTAGATAGTTGCTACAATCTTAAGCATAGTTTTCTTAAAGTCAAAATTTCTGTATTTCATTTTATTGTTTACTTGTTTTCGGCTTCCTCGTGGGATTGATACTGCGATTTTTAAAGAAAACTCTATATTACTTGAAATAATACATATACTTGTGTAGTACCCCTAATGATAAAACTATTTCTTTAATCATAATACATTTGTTCTCACTAGTCGCTAAATATAATTTGAGTAAAGTTTTTGGCATATTAAGGAGCATAAATATCTGTGCAATTGCTGGTCGGGTCAGTAATCACTCTAGCGGCAAACTGTTGAACCATCTCAATGTTGATTCCTTCATATTCACAAAGAACAATCAACACTTTAAAGTGGCCTTCACCTTTAATAAGCAAATGGTGAACTCAAAAAATGCAAAGTAGTTTGATGGATTTGAAATTCCTAAGGAAAATTCCAAGAATGGAATCTTAAAGCATTCTGTTATATTAGCTCTAGTATTCTCTCTAAATAAGGCATTTTCTAACTTTTATAGTCTAAGGGTCTCAACTCTCCTTCTTTCATACTCAGATGAGGTCGAGCTTGTGCTTTCAGGTTAAAAATTGTCATCCTTGTCCTCTAGGGTAGGCAACAAGGCATACTATATTTAACGATGAGTTCTCTTCTTCTCGTACCAAAGTCACAGCTTAAGCAGGGCTACTCACTCTTCTGATGCTTATGCTCCTTGTATAGTTTATCTTCTTATTTGTGGCATGATCCATGCTCTCTACTTCTTTAAGGACTTTTAAATCCTAGTTTGCCTATGGATTCACACCTCAAGGGTAGAGCTGAGGAATGAGAAAAGAACACATTGAAAAGAGTGGATTGTTCTATTTACTTGGAAAAATTTTGTTACTTTGTTCAAGGGTTCTAATTGTCATTCCCTATTACATAAATATCTCCCCTCTAGAAAAGAGAGTTTCTTATATAACGTACATGTATTATTATTACATGTAAATCCCTAAGCAATCGTTGGGTATTCTCTTTTATCTCCTTCTAACATGGGAATATAATTAATATTATCCTTGACACATTATCCTCGGATGATGCAACATCTCACCTTCTACACCCCACATACTCGTAGGGTAACAACCCTATCACTTTGTTTGGCTTGAAAAGAGTTGGGTCCTCTCTAGTATGGTTAATTCAATCTTATAGAATAGCATATGCCATATCATCGGATAAGCTCCTTGAGATTGACAGATGAAGGAAAGCATTTGTCAGGTGGTCGACACTAGACAACTCGTATTTACTAGCTCTTTGATCATTACTCTGCAAATTGAGTTGAACATGACTGTCTGTCTTGGTACGACATAGTTTATTAAATATAGGTCATTGTGATTGTATTTTGGCAATATAATTTTAATTTCAAAATAATATTAATAAAACTTAAGCCCATTCTAATATTATTTCAAAGTTCAGAAGAGTTGTAGTACAGTAGAATGTGATAGTTAACAAGGCAAAGAAAATATCCCAATACTATCTACAAAAAAAAACATTGAAATTGCAAGCATAATTTTAAAAATATAAATATATCTTAGAATATGACAAAAAAAAGTTATATTACTCATTTCTTAGAGTTTCTTTGGGATCAATTTTTTTGTTTGTTTTATTTTCTTTTATTTTTAAAGATATGTTTATTTATTGTGTTTTTTATGTTTTTTTTTTTGTTTTTAAAAAAATTAATATATTTTTTAAACTTAAAAGTCCTTTTAAGTGATTTTAATATTTTTAAAAATATTTTTATTTTGATAAATAGCAAAGCAAGTTTTGTTTCAAATCAAAATGTAATCAAAATCAAATAAAAATAAAAAATAAAAAATAAAAGTGATCTTAAATGGCCCCTTAGCAACACCCATTATGGATGGTAATAACATTTATTTAAACTGTAAAATATTATAATTGAATTTAAAAAAAAAAGAATTAGAAAGTATATCCCGACAACATCCTCAGATAAAAAACAGTCAATATTATTGATACAATAATAATCAAATTTATGATATTAATAATTCAATAAAAAATTAGAAAGTTATCCTTATAATTGCACAAGCAAACAAAAAAAAAACCATTTTAATTAGGGACTGAACAATATTATGTCCAAAATCTGCGCAAAGATAAATAATAGAAAAACAAGAGAAACATTTAGGCTAGATTAAAATTCTATTATGTTGAATTCAGATTTGTCATGTGAATCGCACCCAAGGCATAGAACATAGAGACCAAAAGAGAGAGAAAAAATGTGACTGAGAGAAGAAGAAGTGATACAGTGATTGCCTCTAGTGGGGCAAAATGGGGGTGGTCCCCGGGCTCTCAGACCCACTTGATTTATTAGAGCCCAAATGGCTTCCCCCCTTTTTTTTGGAAAAAATTCCTCTATTTATAAATCATATGTGATCTAGAATATTACACCATTGCTCCTGAGTGTTATAAATTATTATGCTCCTGTGAGTTACGTGTCATTAGGTTCCTGAGAGATACAAATTATTATACTCATAAGAGATACAAGGTATGATGCTCCTAGGAGTTATTCATCTTCATAGTCATTTTTTGTTTTTGGATCCATCCAGTAATGTAGTCAGTCGGCCGATTGGGGTGGCCGACCAAATAAGAGTGTCGATCGAGCTCTGCTACTACTAGTATTTTTCGGACATAAATATTCTCCTTGCAAAAGCTAGTCCGGACAAAAACGTACGAAAAACTCAATCTAAATAGTTAAAATGAAAAAAAAAAAGCAATAATTGCTTCTAACTAGCCATTCATAGAATATTGGTAGTACAATGTAGATTGAGGAATGTCTTCCAAGATAGAGATTAATTAAGTGATTTTAAATTTTTTTATTTAAATGAATTTTAAGAAAGAATTCTTAACAAAAAATATTTTGATTCAAATTTTACTTAACTTAAATGTTACAACAAGTAATTTTCATGCAAAAATTAAAATAGCAGAAAATGAAAAATTATCGAAGGTGTAAAAACGTGAAAAGGAAGAAACAAACATCATAAATTTATGCGTTATTCGGCCCAAACCAATTTCAGAGCATTATTTTACGCCTAACCAAACACCATACTAGAAAAGAAAACCACTAATCAAAAACAAATTACGACCCATGTGCATTTAGAACTGGGTTAAGTACCAGCTCCACTACATTACAACAATAACAGAAAAAATTAAAACGAAACAAAATGGCACAATAAAATGAAAAGATACAACTTCTGAAAATAATAAGACTTTAAAAATCTAGCATAGAACATATTTTGAAAATAAAGATGATTTGACAACAGCTTCAAATAGAACTCCAAAACGTTGAAATTGATTTCAAAGTTCAATAAACTCACAATATTTTATAAAATTTTATGAAATCAAATATTACTTCAAAGTCAAATGTTATTCAATTTTCAATCACAATAAATTTTTGCAAATCCTATCAATAATCACGCTTAATTTATAAAGAATTGTAATCAAGTAAAACTTACGAATCAATAAAAATATATATTCTTAGAAACCTAGTTAAAAGAATCAACCGAAAAATTATACTCCAACAAAAATGTGCTTCGAAGATTTGTCAATTGATCACTCAATTTGTCTGGCGATTTGCATGGAGAAAGGAATTCTAGAGCACTATATGATGCTAAAAAAACTTTGAAGCAAAAAAGAATTTCAAGAAATATTTTGTAAGACGGCCTTAGGAATCTTTGAAAATGAATTAAAGCGAAAAGGCACTTTAGAATTTTGTTCCACTGACTTTAATGGCAGAATTAAATATTAAGCAAATTTATTTTTAGGAGAATAAGAAAATTAATTTAAATTGGAAGGGGGTTTTTAAATTTGAATGATAATTAGAAAGCAAGCTAGTTAAGCTAGAGAATTTTAAAACGAAAACCAGCCAAAAAAAACATGTGAGGTTCAGCCAATCATGTAAAGAAATAATTGCATGGTTTACTTATTGAAATTTTGATTTACTTAATGTAGAATGTTTTATATGTAAAATTTTCAAACTTAAAACTAAGGAAATAATTACGAGCTGATTAGAATTTAAAATTAAATGTTCTCGTCGAAGATATTTAAAGAAAAAAATCATCAAATTTTGGGCAAGCACAAATAAGAAAGGTTTTGCATGAATAAATTTAATGAAAAATTAATTTATGAATTTGAAAATTATAATTGTGGCATGCCAAAAGATTTGTGGCTGTAAAGTGGAAAATAATGAAGTACGTAATCCATTATATGATTGTAAGTACATGGGTCCACACTTCTCCTGAATTAGAGAAGATGGAATTACAAAACTGATAATTTCAGTGCACAATAGTCGTAGGCCACAAAGACAGTAATTGGTTGCTATAGTATTTGGCCATAAAAGTTGTTGTTGGTAGTTGTAAGTGGTCAGTTGAAAACTAAAATAACGTCAGTTGGTTGAGGAGGCTATAATTGGAAGTTGTAATAATAATTGGTCATATATGTCATGGTTGATAGCTATAGTAGCATCAATTGGCCACAAAGGCCTTAGTGAGAAGTTGCAATAGTAATTAGCCATATATGTTATAGCTGATAATTGCAAGAGCGCCAATTGGCCACAGAAGCCATAGTGGTAAGTTGTAAAAGTAACTTGTCACATATGTCATAGTTGGTAGCTGCAAGTGTTAGTTAGCCATAGAGCTCATAATGAGAAGCTGCAGTAGTAACTGACCATATAAGTTGTGGTTGGTCACATATGTCGTAGTTGGTCATATAAGATGTAGTTGGAGGATGTAGTAGTAGTTAGCTAAATAGACTGTAGCTGGTCACAAAGGACGTAGTTGGTAGCTGCAATAGTTTCACTTGACCTAAGATACTACCATAATTGGTAGTTGTAAGAGCGTTGGTTGTTTACAGCGGCTGTAATGAAAGGTTGTATTGACAACAAATGATTATATGAGTCGTAATGGTAAGTTATAGTAGTAACTGGTCATGTAGGCTATTGTGGGTCTCTACAAAAGTGTCATTTGGCCACAAATGATGTAGTGGACTGTTGTAATGCAATTGTTAGCCACAAAGGTCGTAATGGGTACCAACACCACATGACTTGTAGGGGGTCGCTGCAAGATTGTCGGTTGGCCATATAGGTTGTAGTAGAAGGTTGTAATGATAGTAGTTAGCCACGTAAGTTTTAGTGGGTAGCTACAATAGTAACTGGCCACATAGTTCATATTAAGTCACTACAAGAGTGTCAGTTTATCACAGAGGCTGTAGAAAATTATTATAATGACAGAAGTTAGCCATGTAAGCTGTAGTGGATAACTAATAGTAATTGGCCACATAGGTCATGTGGGTCATTGTAAGAGCATCAATCAGTCACAGAGGTTGTAGTGGAATATTTTAATGATAGTAATTAGTCACGTATGTCATAGTGGAAAACTATAGTAGTAACTGATCACATTAGCTACAGTGGATTGTTAAAGAGTATCAGTTCACCACAATAACTGTAGTGGAAGGTTGTAATGATAGCAGTTAATCACATAGGTCATAGTGGGAAGCTTTACAGTAACAAGGGTATATAGGTCGTAGCAGGTCACTGCATGAGCATTAGTTAGCCACAAATGTTGTAGTGAAAGGTTGTAATGATAACAATTAGCCACATAGATCATAGTAAGAAACTACAACAGTTACTGACCAAATAAGCCGTAGTGGGTGGCTGAAAGAGACTCTGTTGGCCACAAAAATTATAATTGGTGTTACACCGATTGGAGGATGCAACCCGTCTCTCGAGCTTTTTATGTTATACTAGACATAACACTTGTCGGTATATAATGAATAGAAAGCTTAAGAGGTTCAAATAAAGTCATGTCATTATGAATACAACAATCATAAGTCATTGTCGTCAAAAGTTATCGTGAAATCCTCAATAGGACGTTATTCATTTATACCACTTTTAGGATATGCCTTTATATTGTATTTGAGATGCTTTGTTACACTGTATTCATGATACTTTATTACACCGTATTCAGGATAATTAATTACGCAATATTCAAGGATAAGTCATTACTTCGTATTCAAGGATATATTGTTACACAATAGAGTTCACCAACAACAAAGAAGCTCGAATCAGTAATGGTGACACAGTAAACATTGGGCACAATTTTTCTAATGAAATAATGAATTCCATACCTCCTTACGAGAATATATCTGAGAGCATGAGTACTGATATTCATCTACATTCGAAAGAACTGGATCTAACAAAGCCTGTCTCGAATAAAGGGGATATTCCTAAGGATAATATCTCTGACCCTATGATTTCTGGCCTTACAATTAATTATGATGTGATTCATGCATCCAATATTATTACCTATGATAAAGATAGTCTGGTTTTAACAAGGAAAGAGTTGGAAGAGGATTGGTTAGTTCAAAGATCTTCAAGAAAAAGGAAACTAAAGGGAGCAAGAGAACTTAGTTATATTAATCAAGAAGCTCTCAATATTTTGAAATCAGGTAAAGATGATGAGGTAGTTCCTTCTTCCTCTAGATGCAATAGAGGAAAATCCAATCTTAAAGATGTTTAATACTCTAATATGGAATATTAGAGGCATAGCTAAGTCTAGTGGCTCTTTCAAATTAAAGAGATTAATTCGTATTTATAATTTGCATTTCTTTATTATTTTGGAACCTTTGATTGCTGTTAAAAATAATGGGAAGTTCATGAGAAGGTTTGGTTCTTTTCACACTCTAGCCAATCTTAATAATAAGATTTGGCTATTTTGGAAGGACTTCATCAAGATTGATATTCTTATCAATCATGAATAGTTTTTACATTTTTGTATTCATCATAATAGTGATTCTTTCATTTGTTTCTATTGTTTATGTTGGTTGTTCTAAACAATCTCGTTTAGAACTTTGGAACCTGTTAGATGGCATTAATTCTAACTCAGAACCGTGTCTTTTGGGAGGAGATTTCAATCTGATTTCTTATGTTCTGGAGAAGAAAGGAGGAGTTGCTTCTAATCTTAATCTCATTTCCTTTTTCAACAATGCTATTATAGACGCTGGTCTTTTTTATTTGAGATTTAAAGGAACTCCCTTTACTTGGCATAGAAGAAGTACTTTTGAAAGATTAAACAAATATCTAGCTAATGTTGTTGCATCTGACATGCCCCTATTATTCTGAAAATTAGAAATTCTTATTTCAAGATCTCTTACCTGTTTCATTTTTATAAAATGTAGCTTCTTCATGGAAATTTTATGGAATTTCTTAAAAATTGTTGGAAGACTTCGGTTGTGGGTACTTCTGGGTATAAACTATGGATGCTACAAAAAAAGTTGGCTAACAGTCGTAGGAGTTGGAACTGGGAGATATTTGGGAATATAAATCTTGCTATTGAGAAACTTGAAAACAAACTTAAGTCTCTAGAAATGGATTTATCCAACCAGAGGATTGATTCGGATGTCCTATTTCAAGGACAACAGGACTTAAATAAAGCTATTTCTATGGAAGAATCTTTCCTTGCCCAAAAAGCCAATAAGACTTATTTTCTGGAAAGGGATAGAAACCTTTTGTATTTTCAGGCTTGTATTAAAAACAGAAAAAGTAATCATATTAATAAAATTTGTTGCAGTAATGGTAGCATCTTAAATAACCAAAAAGCTATTTCCAATGACGACATTACTTATTTTTCTTATATTTTTACTTCAAATGAAAGTTCTTTACAAGCAATTAATACTGCTTTGTATAGCTCGGTCTCTGGCAATTTTGGACAGAATCTAACAAGTATTCCTAGTACGTTGGAAATTAAGAAAACTCTGGAGTTTATCAAGGATGGGAAAGCAGCTGGATATGATGGGTTTACATCTGAATTTTATAATAAAGGATGGGAGATTATTCATCCTTAATTGGTTAATACAATTCAGGATTTTTGTATGGGGTTGATTTACCTTAATATTTTAAGTCTTCTACTATTGTTCTCATTCCTAAAGCTAATACTGCTTCTTCTTGGGAAATGTTTCAACCTATCGGTATTAATATTGTAATGTCTAAGATCATTTCAAAGATTGTTGTTAACAGACTGCATCCTTTCCTCCAGAATATTATATCTAATAATCAATCTACTTTTATGATGGGGAGGAATATTAGTGATAATGCTCTGGCTGTCCAGGAACTTCTTATGGATTGTGATATGAAGAGTAGAGGGGGTGATGTGATCTTCAAGCTTGACATTAAGAAAACTTTTGATACTATTCGGTGGGAGTTTATTCTGGATGTTTTGAAAGCCATTGGTTTTCCTATTCATTTCTGCACTCTAGTTCATAGAATCCTGAATAATAACTATTATTCTCAACTTATTAATGGTCAAAAATGTGGCTTCTTTAAAGCCACCAAAGGTATCAAACAAGGTGATCCTCTTTTCCCTTATATGTTTATTATTGCCTTTGATTATATCTCCAGGAGTCTTAATCACTGTTTTGCAGCTTACCCTACTTTATACTACGTTCACAAAGCAAGAATTAGTATTTCACATCTTCGCTTTGTGGATGAATTAATTGTCTTTACCAATGCTCATAAATGGTCAATTAAGAGAGTCTAGGAGATTCTTCAACATTTTCAAAAGGCTTTAAGGCTTTGCTTCAATACTTCTAAATGCTCTTATTATTGTTCTAAACATGTTTCGACTACTATAAAGAACTTGATTTCTGATGTTACTAACTGTAGAAAATCTTCCCTTCCTATTTCGTATTTGGGCTTCGAATTAAATAAGGGTCAGAAGAAGATTGCCACTTGTCTACATACGGTTGATAAAGTTAAACAGAAATTCTTATCTTGGGAGAACAAATTTCTCTCTTATGGAGGGAGAATTACTATTCTTAAGAGTATTCTATGCTCTTTGCCTCTTTATTATTTACAAGTTATGAATATGCCTATAGAGGTTATTAAGAAGCTTGAAGTAATATTTAATAAATTTATTGGGATGGTTTGGGTAAGACAAGTATTCATTGGAGGAGTTGGCATAAACTGTGTAAGCCTTGTGATAAGGGTGGTCCGGGTTTTAGGAGTCTTCGGGACTCTATAAAAATAAATTACATGAAGCTCTGGTATCATTTTCATTTGAATAACTCTTTATGAGTTTCATTGATGCATGCTAAATCTTGTGTTGAGGAACATAACTATTTCTCCTTTGAAAAGAGATTCTTTCATTTGGAAAGAAAAGTGTAAGGTTTCTAAGCTTACTGAAACTTTCTTTTGTTGGGATTTGGGTAATGGGCAGTGTTCCTTTTGGTTTGATAATTGTTTGGGACAAGGTGTGTTGCTGATCATTATGGTGGGCCATTTGATATTGATATTAAAGTTAACCAATTCTGGGCTCATAATAATTGGAGGCTGGATGAGCTGATGTAGTCTGTTAATTTTCAGGATGCTAAATTCATTGCTTCGATTCCTATCCCTAGGGATAGGAAGGATAGTTTGATTGTTAAAAAAAGGTTGGATGATTCAATTTCAAAGAGCTTTGCTGAGTCTATTTCTATTTCTCAAGGTTTGCAACTGGAGTGGATTTGGAATCCCTGGTTAAAATTGTCCATGTCTTTTTTTATATGGTGTGTTTTAAATAATCTTATTCCGACTGATGATATTATTAAGATGAAAGGGTTAAGAATCTCTTTCGTTGCATTCTTTGTAAGGACAAAGAGGAGTCCATTCTTCATCTTTTTGGCGATTGCAGTTTTATTACCGCAATATGTGAGTTACTAAAAAACTTCTTAATATTGAAATGGAACATACATTTCATTCTCTCTTTGATTTGTTTAATAGATGAAAACAGTTTGGAAAGGTATTCTTTAGCACTATCCCTTGTATGGTTATGTGGTTTGTCTGGCTTGCAAGGAATAAAGCAATTTTTAATGATGTGATGCCTGATGTACACTAGGCTATGGGTCTCATTTTCTATTATTTGTGCAAGTCTTACTTTTCTTAAATTTAAAGGAAGGTTTGGAATAAATTAGCTGGAAATATTCAGCAATTGGGAATGCAGAATATGAATGTTAGGCATACTATTTGGGTTACTTTGTGTAAACCAAATGCTCCCTATTTTAAGATTAATACTGATAGTTGTTGGAAACCTAATGCGACTAGTATGGATGGAGTATGTCGTGATTTTGTTGGTTCCCTATGTTGGTTTTCGGCCTTGACTTTTCCTAATTTTGCATTAACTGTTGAAGCTGATGCAGTAGTTTTTGGACTAATGGTTGCCAAAAAATTATTGAAATGGATTCTCTGATTTCTTTGGAAGTGTTGCGGGTGGAATAAGGAGGTGCATTGGAGTATTATGCTTCAGATGAAGAGAATTCAAGCTTTATCAGAGAATATGAATGTTATGTGGTCTCATGTTCGTAAAGACAATTCGATGGCTCATTGAGCAGCAAAGGTTGGGTATAATCTTTCGAATGCTAAAGTTTTCTTTATGTTTCTTGATGAGTTGTTGACTTTAGCCATTAAGGACCTTTATTGATCGTGTTGTTGTTTGCTTTGGGGTGTGATGTGAGTTGTATTTTTTCTTTCTTTGGGAAATAGGAACATGTTTTCTTTTCTTTGGGTGAGTTGTATAGGGTTTAGGTTGAGTTCTTTATCCCATTTTTTTATAAATTTTTCTTGTGATAATAAAATGGAGCCTTTTGCGCTCTTTAGAAAAAAAAAAGGGTGTGGTCACCAGCTACCCAGAAGAAAAGTATTTGACAAGACTTCAGCGAGGAACAATACTAAATTTGACTCATCCTCCCCTCAATTGAAAGGATGAGATCTATTTATAGCCTTTATCATAGAGGTTTCTTTTTTTATTATATGAGGATCTTAATGACCTTATAATTAAGGGAGTTCTCGTTGAACTCCTCTTATTGAAATGCTCGATTTGAATATAAATATATAAAATTTTAAATTAATTTGACCATCCAATTAATGATTTGAAGCGTACAATTGTGCTTTAATAGCTTGATTTAAACTTGCTGAAATTCAAATTAGACCAATTTTGGTATCAATGAGTTTATCTTGTCAAGACAAGCAGTTTGACTATAAACCTCTTAAAATTGAAGTTATGAATGATTTTGAAATTAAATCTAAAATATTTTTTGCTTAAAAAAATCTTGAGATTCATAGCAAATGATAAATAATTTGTTGATGACGCATAAAAAATATCTGAAAGTATATTTGATTTAATGAATGATTTAAAATAAATTTAGGTATCAATTAGATCAAAAATATAGCAGCAAATTATTTTAAAATTTTGGCCAAGATGCATTTATAACCAAAATATGATCACTAGTCCTACGATTCATAAGACTAACAACGACAGAACAAAAACAGTAATAAAAGTTCTCAACTATACATTACAAAAATGGAACAGAGCTCATGCTTCAGCTCATATAAGCAGCAGAGCAAGAATGATTAAACTATATGCGTCCAGATCGGCGAGTTCTCATACCAATAGTGGAACCAGGTAACGAGCGAGATGGTTCCGCATCCTCGGTCTCCATGATTTCATTTTTGCAGCTCCTCAGCCTCTTCCTCAGAGCAGGACCAGAAATCATTTGGCTTTGAGCTTCATCAGCTGTAAACAATTCTGCTTTCAAGTTTCTTGTCCTCTTTTTACGTGGGTAAGGAATGTTTAGGACTTCATTAATATGTAAGGAAGCCTCTATCACCTTTTCTTCTACTTCTTCATGGCAATCAGAAGGGTGCCATTCAGTGGCACAGACAGGACAAACTCTTGCAATCTGCTGCACAATTAAGGTCAGCCATTATACAAAATCACAACTTCACCAGCTCAAAAGCACCAACGAACAAAAACAAGGAAAACTTTTGGTCAGGATGTTTATCATATTCATTAATTTGCTTTGAGAATAGTGTGATAAATCTCCATTTGAACTCATCTCAAAGCAAATCCAGTAAGATTTAAACACTTTCTATCAAAAATTTGATCAGGATGCTTTCCTAGAAACAGAAGAGAGGAGTGGATACTACCTTACGCTTGAAAATTTTCGTTAGACAGTAATTGTGCATACGGATAGGGCATCCTTCCTTGGGACAATGTTCAGCCTGTTGTCTCATCCATCAGGTGAGATAACCAAGAAGTTAGAGATAAATAACAGGTGGTGAAATTAGAAAGATTAAATACGGATTGCAGCAGGAAAATCATCAATTTCGATACTAGAGATTAATCTTTTCAAAAGACCGTTATTCATCTTATTATATAAAATTAGTAGATTTTTACTGGATACACCAAGATTTGTAAATGTACTGTATGTTTCTATAAAATTCGTAATTATCAGTATAACAAGCTGATCTTACATCATTATTAATGTGATTCACTTAACTCAAATTATAGATAAATTAACTGGGCTTGCTAAGCTTATGGACTAAAGCACCCATGCCCCAAGTAACCTCCATGTTGATTCACACTTCAACTGTACATGCTTCTTAAGATGCTGCTCCCGACCACATTGGACAATTCTTGTTCACCTAAAAAATAATGACTGGGATGCCATAGAGCAATGGGGAAGGTCATGGCTAGGGTGGGGTCATTTTCATAATTAGGGAAAACTTGAGGGATAATATTTAGAAGATTTAAGGAAAAACCACTTGATTAACATTAGCCGATCAAGGTGACAGCTTCATTAGATCAAAATGTTAGAATGGAAAATAATTAATACCAAAGATTAAAATGGTATGATAAAAAAACCATATAAATAATGAAGTCAAACAGTAAAAATCAAAAAAAAAAAAAATTAAAGAACAATAAAATTGAACATGTCAGCATGTTCAAACAAAGTTCAATCATTTTTAGCAAACAAATATATGCATGCTTTCCTCCAATCATTAAAATAAAAGTTTTGGCAATCTCCATCAGTCTCTCCATAATCTTTCTAGATAGAAAATAGGCTCTAGAAAATAAAGTTTGTGTTCACTTATTTTGAGTATGAAAATGAATTTATCACTTTTGAGGAAGTTTGGAGAAGATTTATAGAATTTGAAATTAGTGTTGATATCTAACTACATTCATACCAATGATGCAATTCACAAATTCTATCATTTTTCAAAATATAATTTATAACTTCAAACAAACAAATAATCCTTTAAGAAATTAATAGAAAACATGCTTCCACAATATAATGACATTTCACATAACTAAAAATAAAGAGTCTGATATTAACTTCCGTTGTTGTCCAGTCACTTAAGGATATATTTCCCTACCCTCAAATACATCAGTGGTTGTTTGGTTTGCTAACATCCACTACGCAGTGCTATTTTATAAGCAAATATTAGATGTTTAATTTGGTAAGGTCCAATAATAACTTTATAAATGAAATTTAAATCCAATTTTGATAACACTATACAAGTTGGACAAACTTGACGAACACTAATAATTGAATTTTGAATGATATAGTTATGATGATATCTAGATAACACTAAAATTTAAATACGTTTTCATGAGGAGATTTAGGGTTAAGTATTTTAATAAATCTTGAAAAGGAACTTAAGAGATCAAGATCACAAAATAGAAACACTAAAAAAAATTTTCTTTAAATGCAAAGTCGTAAATTTAAAAATTATAAACCAAAAGATCATGCATTGATCAGATAAATCTGAAGAAATCAATAATAAATTCAAACATGTCAAAGTCAGTGAGCAATTGCAATTTATTCATCATAATTGGAATCTAATTTATATTAAATTTGAATAAAAATAGAAACACTAACAAGCTAATAACAAGGTTAGCATAAAAAATTATGCCAAAAAATTTCAACAAACTAAGAAATTTATCCTTATTTGATACAACATGTTGATCTCTCCCATAATTAGATTGTTGTAGTTAGGGCTATCAAAACGGCTAGTTGTTCATGAACAACTCCTATTCGGCTTGTTAAGAAGCTCATCTTCAACTTGTTCACTAAGTAAATAAGCAGAACACAAACCAAGATTTGTTCGTTCGTGTTCGACTCGTTTTAGCTCGAAATACTACTCATCAATTATATATATATAGCCTTAATGGCTGAAAGGCAATTAGATGTAAATTGAAAATTCATTCATAGGGAGGGCAACTCCTCTGCTGATTGGTTAGCCAAACACGCAGGGGAGGCCTGTTACGTTGGCATGTATCCTCCTGCTCTTCTCAGACGTCTCCTAAATGGGGATAATTTAAATTTGCCATATGTTCGTTTTTAGATTCTTGTGCTTCTTGGCTTTACCATTGAGGGAATCTTTTTTGTATTTCTTTTGCGGGTCTCCTAGTTTGCTTGGCAGGTTTCTTTGGTTATGCAGCAAGCCTGGTTGTGTCTCCCTGCTTTTGGTTTCTGCTTTCTGCTCTGTTTCTGTTCTCACGGCTTCCGCTGGCTGCTACTGTTTTTGGATCTCTTTGGTCTACGCTCCAGAGTCTCAAAGGTCTTTTGTTTGCTCGTGGGAGTGCTTTTGGAGAATTATTACTCGACTGAAGAATTTTTTGTACATCATTTTTCTCTTTACATGTTTAGTAATACAGGAGCACAGATTTACTTATTTTTGGGTTTTTGTTCTTTCGTTTTGGGTATACCTGTATTTTTAGAGATTTCTTTTAGTGTGCATTGTACTGTGGGGAGAGGAACCCCTAGGGGTGTGCTGCAAATGTATTTTTTTGCTTTTATAGAAGGGGATCCTCCCCCCTCCAATTTTTGTACCTTTTCTTTTAATTAACGCGTGGGGAGCCACCGTTGCCCCC
>NW_018164873.1:313899-325303 GCF_001263595.1 Phalaenopsis equestris
TATATATATATATATATATATATATATAGATATATATATTGATGAACAATACTTTTTAGAAATTTAATCGACTACAAGGCTACAAAGATTTATAATCAATTAAAAGTATTAATTAAGAAAGAGAAGAAAAATTATTAAATTAGATTCAAATGATTTTTTAATATAAACAATAATTTTTAAATCTTATCCCAACCCTAAACATCTAATGACTACGTGAGTAGAGTTTTTAAAACAACTCTTTGTTCGTTAACAGCTCGTATTCGGCTCGCTAAACAAATGAGTCGTACACAAACACACTTTTTGAACTCGAAATATAAACGAGCCGAACACGAGCTAAGCCTGGGCTTGCTCGTGTTCGGCGCGTTTACACCCCTAGTTGTAGTTATACCATACTCAAATAAATCACTCATCCAACTTGCATATATAAGATTGAAAATTAGAAGAAAAGAAAAATTGAATCAAAGTTGATCAATGGCATGCCTCAAGCAGTTTATTTAAAAACTCCTCATCCTTAAGTTAGTAGATATGTTTGGCACAATATAAGCTCGGTTCAGTTCTTAACATAAAACTTGGAAATTCATACGTGATACATTCAATGATCTTAAAAAAAAAGAAGATGCACAACAATTTCAACAAAACAGAATGAATAATCTCTTCTACAAAATTAACCCTAAATCTTCCAGCCTTATGTTATGGAAAATTAAAATATAATGCCAGCGCAGTGATGAAAAAAATAATCAAACAATGACAAAAAAAAACATTCTAGGAGTAAAAATACAATGTTATATATGATGCAAAAGTAGATAAACTTGTCTGGATGCATTAAAAAAAACCATCATAAACTTGCCATTGAGCTTGATAAAAGATCGGTTTAATTTAATTAAGAATCACAACATCCTCATAAAATTATAAGTTATACGAATTCGAACCTTTATAGCAGCTTCATTGCAGACATGGCATGTTACAACCTCATTATTGAGAAACCAACTACGCAAATCGAGAAAAGAACGGATCCCAAGACCAATTGTACCATCTGAAGTAGACGACAGCCACTGGTCCCGTATGAGTTCACTGAGAGTTTTTTCTTTCTGAGAAATAGTGAAAGTCTTAAATGCTGCAGGTATACGAGATTGGCTGTCCTGTGGAGCCTGTCCATCCTGGACTTGAAACAAAATATGAAGATTTACATACTTACCACTCAATTGCTATGTATTTAAATATCACACACCTAAACTTCATTTAAAAGTAAAAATAGTGATACTTTTGATGTGACACGAAAGATTTGTTGGTGTTGACTTAAAAAGTAAAGTTTAGGGGTTAGATATGTAATATATAGGAATAGGATGGTATGTTGGAAAATGCCCAACAAAATAGTTATTGAGTTTGTTAATAAGAAAAAATAGCATTCATTTCATTGACATACAATGGATTTTCATGCTTATTAAATGCCCTATAAACACAACACTATGTGCAATTTGCAAAACCAGTATTTTACCTCGGCACTTTCTTTGGCTTACCTATAAGAATATTAAGTGTATGAAGAGAATGTAGCACCTAATAAGACCCAAAGAGATACGTATGAATTGTTTGTGATGGCACGTAAAACAAAAATCTCAAATGTCAACTGCATAGACACAAGCACGGTGGGTATGCCAAAGTTTAGAATATCAAAACATTAAGGGTGTGTGCAGCTTATCCAATGCGGCGCGGCCCGCTACCGCGGTTCCGTTTGTTTGTTTGGTGCGGCGCAGGCGCATTTTATTAAACACGCCCGATAAGCCTCACCGCGATCTCGTCCCGGCTTCTTCAGCTTTATTTGGAATTCTTTACCCCCTGCCCTCTCTCCCACTCGGCCTCGCCCCGCAAGCGATCTGCCTAGGGTATTTTGCCTACTACTCTTCGCTCACCGACACATCTGGATAGGATTTTTGTTGATGTTTACTTCTTTTTTCCTTTGTTATCCTCTCCTCATATCTTCTTCATTGATTTGCTCTATGAGTGTGTGATTTTCACAAAGAATTTTTTTTTTTGAGATTTTTACATACATAGCACTGATGACATCTTTTTTTCTCTATTTTCGGTGGCTACAACCCCAATTTTTCAATATGATATGCAATTTCAATCACTTTGTAGTCTTTGGTTGATGCATACATAGCATCGGCTCCTAGGTTGGTTTTGTTTTTTTTAGTATGATTATATTCCTATCTCCCTAAAGATTTTGACATTTTTGCTTCATTTTTCCTACGTTGATTTGTGATATATGACTGCAAATTTGAGAAATGCTTAGAGCGATATATGATTTTGACATTTTTACTTCCTACACTGATTTGTGATATATGAGTGTGAATTTGAGAAATGCTTAGAGCGATATATAAACAACAGTCTTTTAGCTGTTGTGTATTTCATTAATATGGATTGATATTTCATGAAAAATTTTGATATTTTATAAAAATATTGAGCAAATGATGATAGCTGGTGGTGCATTTGTTAACAAAAATGTTTAAGGTGCTATGTATGTTATGAATATGGATTGGGAATTTCAGATGCAAGCTGATTTTACCAACAATGTTTCAGGTGCTCCTTTTTCTGTGAGAATTTTAGAATATTTCGGATAAATGTTGGTTTTTTTTTTTTACTTCAACACTAATCATCCTATTTACATCAAGTAAATATTATTTAGTCGATGTTGGCTATCAATTGAACAAGGGTATCTGAAGCCCTATCCTAATATGAAATCTCACATACCTGAATTTGAGAGAACCAACAATGTCACGCCGAGCAGGAGAGAAATGTTCAACAAAAGACACTTCTCCTTACATGGTGTGATTGAGAGGACTTTTTGAGTTTGAAAGAATAAATGAATTATACTTCGTGATATGTCAAACTATTTGTTTCTCAAGCAGGTGTAGATTGTGATTGTCATGATTGTTCTCCACAAATCTATTCGACGACATCCTTCGCACAACGACATTGATTTCTGTGAGGCGGATGAGTATCATTCACATGTCCCTGCAGAGACATATGAATATCGTCTTGGACAGTCTTTGGCACGTGCTGAAAATAACTCAAGATTAGGAAGGTGCAAACGAGATGACGGAGTAGAGAGAACGAATTACGAATGCTATAGTTAGAGAGTGATTAGAGGGAACACTAATTTTATTTTTGATTATTGTAATGATTGTTGGAAACATTCACTGTTTATTGTATCAGTATTTCATACAAGTCATGTATATTCATGTTTCTTATGCATTTGATATTTATTGTATCAATTTTTTTTGCAAGTAATATGTACTTCTTTTCCTTTTGGATCTATTTTTCTCCCACTTGGATGACTAGTGATGCAACCATGGGTAATATATGTATCCTAAATATTGCATTTTTTTTTTTGTGGATTTTGGAAGTCTATAATGAAATGTTTCACTTTATGGGCCCTTTTGGACGACATGCATATCACTATCGGCTTATGTCACATGTGAAATCCTAATGAAGGCAATCATGTTCTACTTATTTATCAATGGTATGATTTTTTAGGTTCTTCTCGATGATTTTTTTTTTGTGATATGTATATGTGACACACGTGTTGGGTATTACATGGGTTAAAGACAACCAATAACCATTTTTTATAAGGTTTGTTGTCTTCTTGTAGTGACAGATTTGTTGATACATTGAGTTCTTTGAGATCTCACTATTACGTAAAACTTTAATTAATTACTTCTGTATTAATTTTTACTAGTATCATATCTAACGATATCTGTTTTTAAGCCTTCAGAAAAGATGAGCTCTAGAAATTCCGGTACCTCCAAATGATTGTACTGCTACTGCGAACTACAATGTTCCATGCTTACTTCGCGACAACCACATAGCTACAGGAGACAGTTTTACTGGCGTCTAAGGAGAAGAACAGAAAACTGGCTTCTTCAGGTGGGCAGATGGGTTGGAGAATTCCACCACAGAGAGTGATTGAACATGACGAGTTTTTTTTGTAGAACGGCTTATCTCATGATCTACATCAGCTACATTTTAAAAATAATACCAAATTATTGATTGTTATTTTAGTAGTTTTTTTTTTAATTTTGATAGTCGTGTTACTCACTGTTTAGTGAAGTGTTTATTTTTATTTTGTAAGGTTCAAACTGAATATTTCCTTTCAAGTATGAGATGAGCTAGTATGAACAATTATATTGTAAACATCATTACAGTACAGGGACAAAATAATCATTTATTCAGAAACAACTGTAACACAGCTGTTTTCAAACTGCAAAAAACAAAAAGACAGCCAGCTTATCCACAACAGCTTCTGCGCAGGAAAATTCTAACCCTAAACCCTAAAAGACAGCCAACTTATTAATAAGTTGCAGCTACCCCAAACCAAAGCCTGTGCAAATTATACTTTGATTTCTCAACGAGCTAATTAAGGCTTAAAAGTTGGGTTAACTAAACTAAAACAGTCCGCTAATAATTTCTTAATTTGCTCAATGAGCTCACCCAATCCTCCCTGATAGACTTCAATCATCATAAATTTTAAACAGCAAAGCAACAAATCTAAGATAAAAATAAAATTGGAGACTTGGAAAGGCATTAATATCATAATAGTCAATTATTAGCTAAAAAAGAAACAAGCCCCAATACTTCCAGTAGCAAGCTCTGACAATAAGGCTTGAACATAAAGAATTAAGGAGTCGTTTAGTTGCTAGCATTTTGAACACATTTATTTTTGACATTCAGGAAAATAGGAATACTGCAACACATCCCAAAGAGATCGACAATAAAGGTTACAATAAGCACAATACGTTTTTTCTTGGGAAGCGTGTTATCAAAACACATCATAAAAAAAATACCCTTTTTTTAAAATGATTTATTTAGGCAATGAAGCTTTACAAATAAAATAAATAAAGTATTTTCGATTTAGATAGAGCTGTTTGATTGTATATAAATCAAATATCGTGAAACTAATTTTTTTCTTGGTTTGAGATGAAGTCTGAAGTTTGATCCAACCAAAATAAAAATGGTGAGATTGCCTCCCATGCAAATGATTTTGCTCCCACAAAAAAAATGGAAAGATTGCAACCTACGCAGAAAGCAACATACCAAGTATTGCTCATAAAATATTTGGAATAACCTTTGAGATGCTTCTACAAATAATCCAAAATTATCCCCTTTTCCACTTGCGTGGCGTGGCACCTCTAGAGCAAATGCACAAATCATTAGAAGTCTACACTACTCATGAATGGAGATGAAGGATGCTCAAACGGCAATAAAAGATTGATAAGATAATGCTAAGCATAAAATAAACTAGATGCAAGTAATTTTAGCGCCATCTACATTTTCGGGAATAGAAAAAATTTATGTTTGAGTTATCAATCACATCTACTTTACAAGCATCAGGAAAATCTGAAGTTTGAGGTCTTAGAATTTAGGCTAGCAAGAATACTCAAAACTTTTAAAAAATCTGGTAGATTGCTTAGCCAACTCAGTTAATTTTAACTTTTTGAGTAGAATTTCAAGCTAAGGCGCAGAGCTCAAAGTCATTTCAGATGGATACTTAAGTATGCAGTTGATTGCTTGATATACAATTTAAATGAACCCACAAACTTTGATATATTTGTTTATATTTGATACACACCATAATCAAACTATTAGTTGGTCCATTGCTAAAGCTTTGTAATGAGTTCAATCCTCCTTCCAACAAGTATTTTTGCTAATAATATCGAGTCAAACTCATAATTTTTTCCAAGCATATTTACAATTTAATTCAAGCAAGGCGAAACCAAGTCAAGTCAGTTTGACTCATAATTAAATCAATTTCGAGCCCGGTTCAAGACCAATAAAACTCGAAAATGGGTTGAGTTGAATTCACTTTACTTCATAACTAAAATAGTAAATTTTAAGATACATGCAAAACTTCTATTTTTATCTCAAACCACATAGCCCATGTGTTAAGAAAAGAGGAAACATAAACTAGCAGCTTCATAAGAAGCTAGGGAAGATTTAATTCAATTATAAATATTGCATTAGATTTAGAAAGATTTCTTTTCCTGCAAAACAAATGAATGTCGTAATTATAATGTTTAAGTAGGAAAAACTGCAACATAAGCATAATACTTAAAGCATTAAAATATGCATAAAAAGCTTTGTAATCAAAATGTAAAGCAAGAAAGAATTTCATAAATTAGGAATAATAGGAGTAACAGGAATCAAAACCTGATTTTCCAGGCGAATATTTAGAGCATCAATACTGGTTATACATCCTTGATTCATTCCCTTCAAAACCATTGCTTCTAACTGCATGAGATTGATCGATAAAAGATTACTACAAAGAATGGCAAGTTAACTAACTCGTACTTGTAGAAAGGCAATAATATCATAGACAGGGTACCAAACTTCATCCAAAAACAGTACATATCGTATAACAAGTACTGTCTACAAAAAAATACTTGTGGTAACCGCCCAAGAATCCAGTATAGTACATGGCTTATGAAATAAGCAAGGAAAATATAGAAACCAAAGAATATTGACAAAACTTATTGCATCAATAATTGAAATATTGAATGTATGTTGCAGAACTTCTTTCATGAACAATACATATGTTCCCTTTATAGATATACTTAATTTAGACTCAGAAGGAAAATGCCGAAAGTTAAATAAAACATAAAATAATTTTGTGGTCCAATTAGGCAGCAACAGCTTCTGAATTTTGTTAGAAAAATCCTTCTCGCTAATTAGTCGTCAAATTTTTTTTTCATATTTTAAATACTTTATTTAGAACATTTGCAGGAATAATAACAAATTGTCAATTAGCTATTTGGGGATGTCCTTCATAATATCTTCAGTATTTTTTCAAAGGAAACTTACCTACATACCACACATGTCTTATGGATATACATATCTAACACCTAAAGTTTGATATTTACATTTATAACACCACAGTGCTATAAACCTATGCATAAAAAGGTGCATTCAAGCTTTAAAAAGTTCATAAAAGTGGTATTTTTTATGTGACGTTGAAGAATTGAGTGCTATGAATGTAAATATTAATTTTTGAATGTTATATATATATGTAAATGCATAAGAATTGTGTGCTGTGTATGTAAATGCCCCGTTTTTTTTAAATGAATGTCCAGGGTAACATCATTATCATTACAAAAGAAATTCACATTATTTTATAAAAGAATTAAGATGTCAATAAATTTATATGCATAGAATCATCGCACACAACTCTTGAATAAGAAATTGCACGCATTATCCTCTCAGAAGTAAAAGGTTATCGAACTTACAATAGCCTTATAAAACACAATCTGTGGTACAGAATACTTTGTTCCAAGCTTGGATTGCTCATCAGAAACATTGTTAACAATTCCATAATAAATGCTTCCATCATATTGGTCCATGCATGCTCGTAGCTCAAATTGGACAAAATCCAACCACTTGTTTATCTTGAGCAGACAATCATTGAACAGTTGCTTGTGTGTAACTGCATACAACAGCATGAGCTATTATAAGCATGAAAATTAAGTGCTACGGAAATATAAAAGCAAAACCTATTTCCCCAACAAATTTCAAGGAAAGACCTTTTTTTTCTCATACAGGCTAATAAATAATCCTAGACTTCTATTAAGATAAATTCGGAAAAAAGACTAAATTGCCAGTGAAAAAATAATGTAAAAGATGAATAGAAGAATGGACCAACGGATGAAAATTGAGTAAGTCCTAAAAACTAGAATCATGCTGAAATAAATTCATGATAAATATATGTTCTTATGTTCCACGCAATTTGAGTTTACAATCTGCAAATCTTTATAACAAGAACATTGATCTGTGTTTATGGCATGCTTCATTTTTATTTGAATAAAAGTATGATCTAGAGGTTGCTTGGTTCACCAACATCTACTATGACAAGTTATACTATTAGGAATGTAAGCTATTTGGTTAAATGGCATACTTAAATAATAATTTTGTGACACTATATTACAATTCAATGACATGAAGATGCAAATCAAATTAATAAAGAGGCCAAACTAAATGACAAAATTAAGAAAGAGCATAGTCACCATTGATCCTTCTAAATAATATTACAATATTTAAGATATAATTGACCCACCGTTTCATAAATGACATTACTTCACTTTCGATGACAACAAAATGTAAGTCAAATAAACCAATTTCAAGTTGAAAGGCATCTAATGGCCAAGTAAATGAAAAAATAATAAAGAAAGAACAGCTGTGCAACTTTCAATCACATGAACATGCGCTTACATTTACATATAAAATCTTTTCACATCAATAAAATAAAATCATGAACCCAGCTCGGCTTAAAGAACGACGTGGAATAAAAGGCTGCAGCCATGGCTGTGTTAAAGAGGAACTAAATCGTTAAATGCCGAACTCATATCACTCAATATCAACAAAGAAAGCAACCTAATGAACTTCAAAATTATCGATAAAATCCCTATTCTTAAAATAAAGAAAACAACCTAATTAACCTGGATTTTTCCCAGTGATACCAGCGAAAATGTCGTGAAACTCTCGCTCCTTTAGCGGGCCACGAGACAAAAGCGCCTGAATTAAAGCGTGGTGTTCCCAACCCAACGGTGCCATTCTGACGCATCAACCACCGATCTAAAAACCCTAACTCTCGTCGGGTAAGCGAAAGCAATTGGCTTCAAAGGGTTGACCAAGAAACAAATCCACGCCAAAGGAAACCCTAATGATCTCTGTGAGAGAGTAAGAGGGAGATGAAAGATGCTTTCCTTCGCCTCTTCTACTGGCGGGAAAAATGCGGGCTTGTGCTGCGAAATTGATAGCCAACGAGGGCGACGCTGAGATTTTCGCCTCGCTACAATAAAATTTTCAGGAAATTACTGAAACAACTTTTAAAAGTAAGATAAATTTTACTTTTGGTCAAATATGGCCTAATTTGGTACTTAAAAAATGTATCGGAATATTTATTTTTTACAAAAGTACATTTCATGTGCATATATCAATATGTCATGAAAATATAAAACTATATTCTTAAACACTTGAGTATTCTTTATTGTTAATTTTATTATTCATTTGTCTTAGATTTTTTTTTCTGGCAGCATAATATCACAGACAAATAGTCTCATATCGGCTAGGTGTAGGGCCGAAAAACAGTATTTAAGTCCTGGGCTGCCCACTACCCCTAAGAGCTCCTAAGAGAGAGCTCTTTTGGGAGGTGACAATAAACTCGCACGAATTCATTCAATAAAAAAAATTATTGTAACTCTGAATTCAACATACATGCATAAGGGATTTTCTTTATGTTTAAATCCTGAGTGATCAGAATGAATTTGAACATTTTGATGATAGGCATGATCAAATAGATTATTTTAAATCATTATCAAATAATGTTCCGCCAACTCATTTTTTATTTTTGTTCTAACATTGTTCAAATTTTATTGTCTGAATCATATTTGAATTAATATGAACATTTATTTGAACTAAGTTTTGAAATATTTGACATCAATTTTGATAAAGGCAGTATGAGATCGTGTTATGGGGGGTGACTGTCAAAAAGTTGTAATCAAATATTTTTTTTAAAAAAATTGTAATAGTCACCATAGATTCATGAACAATATCTTCTTTTATAATAACTTCTTATATCTTTTTTTAAATAGTTGCAATTGCCCCAAACAAATCATAAATCAAACCCCAAGCCACCCTCTTAGGCTTAAGTTTCCATTCTAGCATTTCCTAGCCGCCTTCCTAGTCATAGTGTGGCTAACCCAAATTATTCTATTTAATTCCAAATGTGCTTTAATTGAACCTTAGGCCAACTTATGTAGATGGGAGTTCAACAAGAAGTTCACTTTGGAGCTTGGAGAATCCTATTTAGATTTGTCAATCAAATTTAAATAAAATTAACAATTGACTTGTTGAACCAAAATCAATTTGGATAAATCAAAATTTTGTCAAACAGAACAATAATTAGGTCAATGAGTCATATGACTTATTACTGAAACAAATGAACTATCAAAGGCTTGGAATCTCCAAATCTTAATGAAAGTGAAATTAAACTTGGGCATATAATTCCTTAAATCAAAACCAAATTAGTCAAATAAGGATGAAGCCAATTGACTTCTAATTACATAACTCATTATGAACCCAACTAAATCATAATGAGTTAAATCAATCTAATTAATCATAAATTGAATTCAAAATTAGCAAAACAAAGTCTCGTCCTAGGTTAGTCACTTGTGTAATTTTAAAGCCATTTAAGTTAAGCTAAGTCCAACATAAATCTATCAGAATCAAACTCAAATTTCCTCGTTTAAAATCACAATAGGCTAAAATGAATTATACTTAAAATAACTGCTACCAAAATGACATGAATGTTTCCATGAGGCCCTTAGAGACTCTACCAAGCAAACCCAACCCTAAGCTGAGCTCAGTATAACCCAAACCAAGCATAAATTAAACCTAAACAAAGTCCAACCATTGTCCTAAAGGAATTTATCTCCAATTTAACTTACTTAAGATCAAACCAAGGTCATAAGAATTAATTAAACATCTTTTAAACAAACCTAAATCAATTATTAAGCTACCCATCTGCTCAAAACTCCACTAGAAGCCAAACCATTGAGTCCAAATAAATTTAAAATATCAAATTAACTCATTAAACTTGAAACCTAAACATTAAAATTTTAATTAAGTACTTCTTGAGCCCATCCAAGTCATTTCTGATTATGTTTAATCGTTAAGTGTTAAGTTACAAACTCACACAAGTCTTTTTAAACTAATTTCAATAGTGGTAAATCAACTACAACCCAAGTGAATATGATCAAGGTGATTTTAATTGATTCCACCCAATCAGCTTTGAACAACCTCTGATACCACTTAAACAGCCTTAACCCACTTAGCATCCTCTTAGTGGGTTAGCCTTGACTATATTAAGACTCGAAGAAAACCCATATGTACTCATACAAGGAAAAAACCTTAGTATATTTTAACGAGAGGGGGATTTATTTTAGTAGAGTGTTATTGCTTTCAAACCACTCATAAAGTTAACAAAAACCATCTAAAGCCCTCACCTCATTTGATTATCCACCTAAACCCAATAAACACTAACCCGCAAACAAAATTTACTTCCATATTTAAAGGAAAGAAGTGCATACAAGATCGAGTTTTTGAAAGTCCGGGAGGAGAAATTGAACGAGTTATTGCAGAGCGGAGGTGAGAAAACTTTTGTTACACCACCAATAAAGCTGATGCAAATGTTGTGAAGGAGTTCTACGCTAATGTGATTTATTCTGATGACGAAATCGTTCAAGTGCGTGGATTCCCTGTTGAGTTTACTACCGCCCGCATCAACACTTTTTATGAAGTCCCAGACTCTTACAGCCGCCAATATGAATCCTTTAGTACAATGGAAGGCCCCCTCAATGAT
>NW_018164873.1:325760-328236 GCF_001263595.1 Phalaenopsis equestris
GATTATGATAGTGAGTACCTTCAAAAGAATTCAAATTTTGAGGTAGCCTATTATGAAGCTCAGGCCCGACACTACAAAGGAGAGCTTGATGTTACGTTTCCTGAATGCCCCCGATATACTCAGTATCAACCCAATCCACCTGCTGATCAAGGCGATGAAGATATAGCTTGGGATTTTGATATAGAATGAAATTGATGTACTTATGTTTGTATTTTTATTTTATGTAAAATTTTTGTAATAGAAATGGATGTTTATGTATTTGGACTTTCATTTTGTGTACTTGGATAATTTTAAATTTTTATAAAGTTAGTGTGGTAGTTAAATGTGCATGTATAGTTCAATAGATATTAAGTAGAATTGTAGATTTTAATGTGATTTTCATTTTTGCATTTTTTTTAAAAGTTTTAATTATTTAGTATTGTGATTGTGTTAGGAAATGTTGTGCTTGTTTTAGTTTTATACTTGTTTCAAAATTCCATTACCCAGAAATTTCTCTAATGATTTATATGTGTAGAAAACTCCTAATATTACAGACAAGGTGAAGTAAAAATTTGAGAAGGCCTGCAGAAATTTCAGAATGATAAAAATGCCTACAATACTGAGGTATGATTTATATTTATAGTTTTTCTTTCCACATTTATTATTTCATATTTAAAAATTTAAGTTTGGGGGAGGGAAGAAAAATATTAACTATTAGATGTCCTCTATTTCAATATTTTCAAAAATTATTTATATGATTTTATGTAGTGAATTTAATTCATTATGCGCTGGAGAACCGAATTGAGTGGATAACACAAGCACAAAGAAAGGAAGCGGATGTCGGTACCTACCTTGAAGAGTATATACTTGTGGAAATTGGACATCTCTACCTACCCCAAGGAGTATACATGGGAATAGGACGTCTATGCCTATCCCAAAAAGTGTACATGGGAATAGAGCTTCTGGGCCTACCCCAAAAAGTGTACATGGGAATATGATGTCTGGGCCTACCCGAAAAAGTGTACATGGGGATAGGACGTCTGGGCCTACCCCGAAGAGTATATATGGGAGTAGAACATCGATGACTATCTCAAAGAAAGCACATATAGGAATAAGACGTATGGGCCTACCCCAAAAAGTGTAAATGAGAATAAGACATTTAAGCCTACCCCAAAAAGTGTACATGGGAATAGGATGGCTACGCCAAAGAGTATATATGGGAATAGAATGTCTATTCCTATCTCGAAGAAAGTATATATGGTAATAGGACATCTAGGCCTACACCGAAAAGTGTGCATGGGAATATGACGTCTAAGCCTACCCCAAAAAGTGACGTGAACATAGTGTACAGAGCTTGTGATGTTGAATTCATAGATATATGACATGTGAAGATTTGACAAAAAATTGTGGGATTTTGGGAGACTTTGTGCAGAACATGTAATTTTGTGGGAATGTGAAGAGATTGGTGCAGGACAGAATAGTTGCGCTGCGCAAGGAAAGAGCAAGGAATCTCAAACTCGAGATAAACAAACTCAAGAAAATTTAAAATTTTCTTTTTTCATTATTTTTATCATATTTAATTATCAAAATATATTTTCAAAATATTTTTGTTTTGTTTAATTTTCAAAAGGATTTTGAAGTTTTAATATGGAGCTTTCGTTGTATCTTTCTTTATTCATATGGCTTCTCAGCGTGAAGAGCTTTGACCAAAGGAAAATATGTTGAGATTTTCATACCTATTTTATACTGTTTTTAATGATATTTCACTTTAAAGAAATGTATTTTTGATGTTTTATTGTAGGAATGATGAATTATGGTCATTGGAGCAAAAAGATACAAAAAGGAGCGAAATTTAAGCAAAAAGGACCAAAATTTGAGCATTTGAACTAGACCACCGACGGCGCCCTCGACCCCGACGACTGCGAGTTTTTTTTCCGAGACTATAGGATAAAATTCTTCAGAACCCCACCGACGGCGCTCTCGAAGCCGCCGACGGCGAGATCGAAGGTTATGCCTACTCAAGCTTTGGATAAGACCAAATTTTGAAGGGATGCTTGGGCAACTCTTGGGAAAGCTCATCCACAACTTTAAAAGAACATTTTGGCCGAAAATTGAGAGAGTCTAGAGGCCCTGGATGTTAGAGAGGTTCCATTAGTGTGTAACAATTGTGAGGATTTATTCGAGAAATTGTAAGAGTGGAGAGAAAGTGAGAGATTTCTTCCTCCTTGCTACTTCGAAGAGGAATTCTGTGTGATGTAAAGAAAGTTAGAGATTCAGAGGAACTTTGAGGGGTGTTCTTGGGGAGAATTTAGAGATAAGTTATTTACTTGTTGTAATTTGTATGACTTTGATTTTATATATGAATTCCGAGTTTTGTTATGTTTTTCCCATGAGTTCTAAGTAATTTTCTCTGTCTTTCTCCTTGTCTCGAGATTTGTGAAATTGTGATTTGAATTGGCGAAGCCATGAAAATGTTTAAGAAATTGTGATGATCTTT
>NW_018164873.1:328292-331857 GCF_001263595.1 Phalaenopsis equestris
ATTGAGTTTTACAAAATATATTGAGTTTTACAACTAAAGTGAAGATTACATCAGGGATTCAGGGAGGTCAAAGCCCTTGGTAGTTGGGTGCAAATAAATAGAGAAATATTATTATCGGGTGTAGAATTGTAGATTTTAGAGTGACAGACTAAAATCCTCAATTCGATCCTATTGTTTGGGTGCTGAAGTGTAGATGTTAGCCCTCAGATCGTAGGAGCTTCGAAGTGAGAGTTGGTATCCTCCTAGCCTAGCCGCAGATTCAGTAAACAAGCATAGGATTAGTAAATGTTCTTTATGCCTAGACCAAAGGGTAAAGAATAGGTACGCTTCTATTTGGCACAATATAAATTGAACTAATTCATTTTATCCATTTACTATAATTTCTTGATAAGGAGAAGGTTGCTCTCTTATATATTGAATGTCACAATTAAATTCTAGTTTATATCTTTAGCTATTTATTAGTTATTAAAATTATCTATTTATTTCAATTGCCTATTAGTGATAGATAAACAAATTGAACATCATTGTTGTGATTAAAGTATTGCTTTTGTAAGGTCTTTGTCTGTAATTCTAAATCCGTAATTCTAAACTACTCCCTGGGATCGATATCTAGGACTCCATTAGAGCCCTATATTACTTGAGTGATACGTATACTTGCGTTGATAAGTGTGACTTTACAATTATTGAATATTTAATACGTCCATATTTATCTTATATTTTATTGCATATATAAAGTCGCTGTCAAGTTTTTGGCGCTGTTGCTGGGGATTAAATCTTCTAGTAGCACCATCAAATCCTTGTATTTATCGATTTACAAAAAGTCGGTCAGTGACGAGCTCTGATACTATCTTCTTCAATCCACTTTTGCTTTATGAACATCGACTTATACGCTTCCTCTGTGGCTAAATTACATCTTCAATTTCCATCCAATATGCTTTAGATGTGCATGCAACTCAAGTACCTTGGTCTCCAATAAAGCCATAGATTCTCAATTTTATTGATCTTCTCTGATATCTCTTCAATACTAACAGCTAAGAAACTGTTATACATCTCTTGTGCACTTTAACTAATGAACCTCTTCCTCATAGTTTCTTTCTTCTTCTTCAAATCCATCTCCCATGAAGACATTTTCTCTAAATCTCACTTTCTCTTAGATATTTAGGGCTAGAAATGATCTGGGGTGAAATTCCTTCGCAAAACACTTCTATTTATAGGCATAAATCCTACCAATAACTCCTATACACATTTAGAAACTGCCTTAGCATGTTTTTACAAACTAATTGGCAGTTAAACCTTCTAGAATATTAATTTCGCACATGTGTTTAAATTGCCGTGCTTAAGTGCCGGATCTGGCGCTTAAGCGCCAGTGCTCATTTTTGCACTAGTCAACTTAACATCAAAATTCTCATTCTAACATGTCTTAGTCACTAAATAAAGTCTTAATATCTTTACTAACACATAATAGTTTCAAAAATACTACCCTAATTTTCTTAATCACACACAAAACAACAATCAAAATAAAAACACTTTGATAACTATGGGTTGCGTTCCACAAAGCGCTTGGTTTTACGTCGTCAGCTCGACGTAACCAGTGCTTATACTGGTTGACCCAACATCATTTCATCATTAAATTTATGCTGATCCCTTATAAAATAAGGTTTCAGTCTATGTCCATTAACTTTAAATATTTTCTCAGACTTGTGATCTTTAATATCCACAGCTCCAAAAGGATAAACTTTTATCACAACAAATGGGCCCATCCACTTGAACTTAAGTTTGCCTAGAAATAACCTTAACCTTACATTATATAGCATAACTTGTAGCCCTGGCTGAAAATTTTTAGTAAGAATCCTTCGATCATGCCACATCTTCATCTTTTCTTTATAAATCTTGGCACTCTCATAAGATTCATTCCTTATCTCTTTAAGCTCATTTAATTGCAATAATCTTTTCTCACCAGCATCTTTCAAATTATAATTGAACTCTTTAATCTCCCAATATGCTTTATGCTCAAGTTTAACAGGTAAGTGACAAGATTTTTCAAATATTAGCCTATATGGGGACATTCCTGTAGGACTTCAATATGCATTCCTATAAGCCCACAAAGCATAGTCAAGTTTGACTGACCAATAATTTATTTTTGCATTCACAGATTTTTCCATAATTCTTTTAGTTTCCTGATTGAATAATTCAACCAAACCACTTGTCTGAGGATGATAAGCAGTAGCAATCCTATGATTTATATGATATTTCTTTAATAACTTCTCCATTATGGTATTTCTGAAACGACTTCCCCCATCAGTAATGATAACACTTGACATCCCAAATCTACGAAATATGTTCATTTTCAAAAATTTTGCAACACTTTGAGCATCACATCGAGGTAAAGCAAAAGCTTTTATCCATTTGAATACATAGTCCACTGCTAACAGAATATATAAATTTCCAAAAGATGGTATAAATGGTCCCATGAAATCTAATCCCCAAACATCAAATATTTCAACTTCTAGCATATAATTGAGGGGCATCTCATTTCTTCTAGAAATATTGCCTACTCGTTGACATCTATCACAAGTTTTAATATATGCATTAACATCTCTATAAATTGTAGGCCAATAGAATCCAGATTGTATAATTTTGTATGTTGTTTTATCAACACCAAAATGTCCCCCAAAATTAGAATTATGACATTTTTGGATAAGTTCATAAGTTTCTTCTAATGGTACACATCTTTGAATAATTAGATCATTTCCTTGTTTATATAAAAATGGTTCATCCCAAAAATAAGTCTTAGCTTAAAAAATAAATTTTCTCTTTTATTGGTATGTCATTCCATAAGGTATATTATCACTAACAATAAAGTTCACAATGTCGACATACCACGGAACACGCCACTCATTAATAGTGAACAATTTTTCATCTAAAAAATGTTCATTAATTTCATTTTTCAAAATAGAGTGGTTTTTCTAACTCAAGCCTGGACAAATGATCAACAATTTGATTTTCAGTTCCCTTTCGATCTAATTTAAATTCAAATTCTTGCAAAAGAAGAATGCATCTTATAAATATAGGTTTAACATCCTTCTTTGTCATTAAGTACTTAATAGCAGAATGAACTGTATGCACTACACAATGAGTTCCAATTAAATAGGATCTAAATTTATTAAAAGCATATTAAAAGCATATAATATTGCTAAGCTAATAACTATTTTTCAGTTGTTGTATAATTGATTTGAGTTTCATTAAGAGCTTTATTCGCATAGTAAATTACTTTAAAAATTTTATCATATATTTGTTCTATAACAACTCCTATAGCATAATCACTAGCATCACACATCAATTCAAAAGTTTTTCCCAGTCTAGTGAAACTATAATTGGTGTAGTGATTAGTTTTTCTTTTAGTAACTTAAAAGCTTTTAGGTATTCCTCATCAAAATTGAAAATTTCATCTTTCTCTAGTAAATGGCTTAAATGCTTAGCAATCTTTGAAAAGTTTTTAATATATCGTCTGTAGAATCCAGCATGTCCTAAAAAACTCCTAATTTCCCTTACATTTGTTGGATAA
>NW_018164873.1:332288-345548 GCF_001263595.1 Phalaenopsis equestris
TAGGTATTAATTCATTATGTTCATTCATAGTTACAGTTACTCCTCCTTTCTTAGGAACACAGTGAATTGGACTAACTCATTCACTATCTGAAATAGGGTAGATAATTTCAGTATCTAACCACTTTAAAATTTCTTTCTTAACAACTTCTTTCATAATAAGATTCAGTCTTCTTCGAGGATCAACCCTACGTTTGCAGTTCTCTTCCATATGAATTCTATGCATACAAATTGAAGGACTGATTCCTTTAATATCAACAATTGTCAATCCAAAGGCTTTCTTAAAATTTTTCAAAATTTTCATCAAACTTTCTTCTTCTTCCATTGTTAATTTTGACGAAACTATAACTGGTAAAATAGAGGAATATCCTAAAAATACATATTTTAAATGTTCAGGAAGTAACTTCAACTCAAGTTCTGGGGGTTTTTCAATTGATGGACAAAATGATTTAGCTTTTTCTATCACAAAATGATTTAGCTTTCTTTCTTGAACATAGTTTGAATCTTCCTTAAAAAGTTCTTCACATCGATCTAATTCGTTTGAATCTTCCATAGTTTGAATCTTCCTTAAAAAGTTCTTCACATCGATCTAATTCCTCTTCTTGCTAGTGTTTCAAATCTTTTTCCTTAGATTTTTCTTCATAAGTTATTTTGAAATGACATTCACTCAGATATCTTATAAATCAGATATCTGATAACATCCATCCTATAACATTCATCATCTTTACCTTTTGTAAAATATTTCATTGATCTTGAAATATTGAAAGTAACAGTTTGATCATTGATGCACATTGTTAATTTCCCTTTTTTCACATCTATCATTGCTCTTTTTGTGGCTAAGAAAGGTCTCCTCAAAATGATAAGTATCTCTTTATCTTCCTCCATATCTAGCACAATGAAATCAACAAGAAAGATAAATTGATCCACTTTCACTAGGACATCTTCTATAACTCCTTTAAGGTATGTTATCGAATGATCTGCTAACTACAGAGTTACAGTATTAGGAGTTATTACTCCTCATCCCAATCTTTTGAATATTGATAATGGCATAAGGTTAATGCTTGCACCTAAATCACATAAAGCTTTCCCATAAAATCTGTCTCCTGTTGCACATGGAATTGTAAAGCTACCAGGATCTTTAAGCTTTTCAGGAAGCTTTTTCTGAATTATAGCACTCCACTCCTCACTAAGTGCAACAGTCTCATTATCTTCAAACTTCCTTTTCCTATTGAGAATATCCTTCATAAACTTTATATAGGTTGACATTTGTAAAGTTTATTATTATTCCCTTGATTGTTCCAGTTTCCCAATGGGTTTACTTGGTTGTTCCCCCACTGCTGATTATTACCACCTGAATTGCTATTCCAGTTAAAGTTAGGATGGTTTTTCTAACTGAATTGCTATTCCAGTTTTCCAGTTAAAGTTGGGATGGTTTTTCCAACCCGTGTTATAATAATTTAAATATGGGTTATTCTGCTTATTATTTATGGCATTTGAAGTTTCTAATGATGCTTGAGAATCTACCATTTGGCCTAATGAATTCTCTTAAATCATGGAAATTTGTTGAGAAAAATTCATTCCAAATACGTCTAACTTCCTTGAAATTACAAGAACTTGATTTGCTAACATAGTAAACGCATCAATTTCATGAATATTGGTTATTTTCTTAGGATTCACCCTCTCAAAAGGCCATTGAAAATTATTGGTAGTCATTTCTTGAATTAAAGCATAAGCGAATTAAAGCATAATTGACATCAATGAACCACCAACAACGGCATCGATAATTGATCTAAGAGATCCAACTAATCCATTATAAAAAGTTTGCAACTTAAGAGATCCAACTAATCCATTATAAAAAGTTTGAATTATTAAACAATCTTGTATAACATGGTGTGGACATTTTCTTAAGAGTTCTCTTAAGAGTTCTTTAAATCCTTCTCATGCTTCATAAGTAGATTCCCCTTCAAATTGATTAACAGATGTAATATCATTTCTAAGCTTTACAGTTTTTTATGGTGGAAAATATTTAACAAGAAATTTTTTGTGCTAAATCACCCCAAGTTCTGATAAATCCAGGTGCTAATGAATTCAACCACATCTTATCTTTATCCCTCAGTGAGAAAGGAAATAACCTAAGTCTTATGACATCATCTGATACACCATAGTATTTAAATGTAGCACACAATTCTAGAAAATTGGCCAGATGTAAATTTGGATCTTTAGTTGGTGATCCCCAAAACTGATTATTTAATACCATTTGGATAATAGCAGGTTTAAGCTCAAATGAATTAGCCACTACAGTAGGCTTTTGAATACTATAATAAAGTTCATCTATATTAGGGTTGGCATAATCTCTTAAAGGTCTAAACTCTTGATGAATTTCAACATTTTGATCATTTTGGTTTGCCATTTCTGTAATTTTTTTCTTGGATTTTTCAAGATTTATATTTTTTTTATTTTTTCTAATTTTGTTAACAGTTCTCTCTAATTCAGAATCATAGGGCATTAGTCCTTCAGAACCTGAACCACGCATACATTAACATAAAATAAAATAAAACTAAACATACACAAAATAAAATATAATAACTTAAAGTTTAAATAACTTAAAGTTTAAATGTTTAAATAAGAATTTCTAAAAATAAAAATTTGCTTTTAAATCAATAAATTCTTTACAATTTTCACTTCACTTCCCCGGCAACGGTGCCAGAAACTTGATCCCCAAACTACTTATATGTAATAGTATAATAATAATTATGATTATATTTTTCACTTATATTTTCTTATTTCACAAAAAAACCAAGAACTTGATATTGAAAAAAAATAAGAATTTAACTTTTATTTTATATATATCGGGATACTACGCAAGTATACTTATCGTCATCAAATAATATAGGACTTTTTGATTAAGACCAGAATATCGAACCCACAGGGAAGATATGGAATATGCACTTTTTGGAAAATTTTCTATTTTTGAAAAGACAATTATTTAAATTAAAGACATTTTTGCAATAAAGAAAGTTTAAATATTTCTTGTAATTTTAATATTTTGACAAAAATAGAACAAACTTAAAAAGATAACTTGAGTTTTTATAGAAAAAAAGTACTAAACATTTAAATAACTTTCTCCTTATCATGAATCAGTTATAAGTATAGAAATTCTGTTGTGTAAGTATGCATATTGTGTTGTGCCAAATAGGTGCAATAATATTCTTTACCCTTACTATAGATGCTATAAATAACATTGGCTAATTTAAAGTTTGAATTGTTCTAAAGACCAGTTAGGTAGGAAAGATACTAGCTCTCACTTTAGAGTTCTCTCGATTCCCTCCACTTGGGAGCTAACATCTCGTATCAGAACCTAAAACAATAAACTAAGTTGGGGGCTTTAACCTGTCACTTTAAAGTCCTCTAACTCTATACCCTTCAGTGAATATTTTCCTATTTATTTGCTCTCAATCATATGAACTACATTCTGATTCATACAACCTCATGTGATTCTTTCCAATTGTTGACTGAGACAATACCAGTCCGGTTCTTACATGTTCTCACAACAAATTTTAACATATGGATTGACCAAATCAAGATGTAAATAAAGTACATGGATTTAAATTATCACAACTTCTTCCAACATTAAAGATCAACACTCTCCACAACTTCCATCCTACACTTAAATACTTATCATTTTATGAAGAAAGATAAAAAAAACTACTCAGAATCCATGGAGAAAACAAAATCACACTTTAATTTAAAATTAGAAATCATTGTCAAACCAATAACAAGTCTCAATTAAAACTAAAAGTAGTCTAAAACAAAAGAAAAAAAACTTATCTTAAGTCCTCCACCAAACTCTTGAAGTTCATTTGATTCTCTTCTCTTTTAGAACACTCTCAATATATAACTAAAATAAAAAAGGATAAATATGTGGTGCCTGAAAATCTCTCCAACTAACTCCCCATTTTTAGAAATTTCAAAACTTTCCCAATACTTTCAGGTCCCCTTTCAAAGTCTCAATCTTCCTTCTTTTATAATTCTCTAAAAGGTGCTTTGATATCTCTTCAAAATGTATCTTGATTCGATGTATTTCCCCAAGAGATGCATCCTTTCGCAATAATTTTCTTCCATGGTGGTTGTAACCACCTATTAAGCCAATAGGTGCCTAAAAAATCTCTTCAAAAATTGCAAAAACAAAATTTACTCATCCAATTACAGCCACTGACGCTTAAGCACGGGGCCTCTAGTGCTTACGTGCAACCTTCTCTGTTTATCCGGCGCTTAAGCGCCGGATTTGGCGCTTAGGCGCCAAAACACTTTTGCACATTTTTCACCTATTTGCTCCAAATTTAATCTTTTTTCACTTCTTTAAGCATTTTTCATCTTTTTACCTGTACCTAAAAGAAAAACACAAAAATGTCTTCCATTAAAGCGCAATATCTCAAAAATAGGTATAAAAATATATCTAAAAACACTATATATTTTAGGTGTATCATTTACTTATCCTAAAGAAGTTATAGAAGATGGTTTGGTAAAGGTTGATAAATTTATCTTTCCTATGGTTTTTATTGTGTTAGAATGGAGGAAGATAAAAAAATTCCTATCATTTAGGAAGACCATTTCTTGCCAGTAGAAGAGCTTTGATAGATGTGTAGAAAGGGAAATTAACATTGAGAGTTAGCGATCAAAATGTCACATTAAATATTGCAAAGTCAATGAGATATCCAACAAAAGGAAGAGAGGATGAATGCTTCAAAAGGTAAATTAATGAATATTAAAGAAAATAATATTTTATGAATACATTTGAAAAGAAAGCTGAAGAAGAACATTTAGAGTATAAGGATGAGGATATAATTCAAGATGAATCTATGGAAGTGAGTAATGAATAATTGGATTATGTTCAGAAACAATTTGAATTGTTAGAAACAATTTGAATTGTTAATTTGAATTGTTAGATCCAATGGATAATAACAAAAATTTGTTTTCATCGATTGAAAATTCCTGAACTAGAAATGAAAACACTTCCTACACATTTAAAATATGCCTTTTAAGTAGATTTGTCTACATTACCTTTTATCATATCCTCAGAGTTAACTAAAGCACAAGAGAAAAAGTTGTTGGAAACTTTAAAAAGAAATAAAATAGTTTTTGAATGGACATTAAATGATATTAAAGGAATCAGCCTTTCAATTTGCATGCATAGAATTTTTTGGAAAGATCATCATAACCAAAAGCTGATCCTCAAATGAGATTAAACCCGATGATAAAAGAAGTTGTTAAGAAAGAGATTTTAAAATGGTTAGATTCAGTAATAATATATCTTATTTCAGAAATTTCTTGGTGAGTCGAATTCACTGTGTTCCAAAGAAAGGAAGTGTGACTGTAGTGAAAAATGAGAATAATGATTTAATACCAACAAGACAAGTCACTGGATGGTGAATCTACATAGATTATAGAAAATTAAATTTGGCCACAAGGAAAGATCACTTTCCTTTACCCTTTTTGGACTAGATAATGGATAGACTAGCTGGGCACAAATATTTTTTCTTTTTAGATAGATATACTAATTATAATCAAATGTCCATTGCTCTAGAGGATCAAGAGAAAACAACAGTTACTATTCCTTATGGTACTTTTGCTTTTCCACGAATGCTTTTTGGTTTATTTAATGCACCTGTGACATTTCAAAGATGTATGATATCAATAGAAATTCAATTGAAAAGGGGATAAAAGTCTTTATGGATGATTTTTCTATGTTTGTAACTTCATTTGAAATATGTCTAAATTATTTAGAGAAAGTTTTGAATTGATGTGAAACGACAAATCTAGTATTAAATTGGGAAAAATGTCAGTTCATGGTTGCAGGAGAAATTGTGCTTAGGCATAAAATTTCAAAAAATGACATGAAAGTAGATCAGCCAAAAATTCAAGTAGTACCTAACCTACCTTCACTTATTATTCTAAGAGGAGTTAAGAGCTTTTTAGGATATGCTAGTTTTTACAAATGATTTATCAAAGGTTTTTCAAAAATTACAAAGCCTGTATGCCAAGTTTTAGAAAAAGATCAAAATTTGATTTCAATCAAGAGTGCCTTAATGCCTTTGAAACATTGAAGGAAAGATTGATCACTACTCCTATAATTATTTTGCTTGATTGGGAGAAATTGTTTGAATTAATGTATGATGCTAGTGATTATACAATTAGAGTTATTTTAGGGCAGATATATGATAAAATTTTTAAAGTTATATACTACGCTAGTAAAACGCTAGAGTTATATACTACGCTAGTAAAACTCTCAATGATGCTCAAATTGATTATACCACTACTAAAAAAGAGTTATTAGCCATTGTTTATGATTTTGATAATCTTAGGTCATATTTAATTGAAGCTAAATATGTTGTGCATATTGACCACTCAACTATAAAATATTTGATGCAAAAGAACGATGTGAAACCAAGATTAACTAGATGGGTACTTCTGATGCAAGAATTTGATTTTGTGGTAGTCGATAGGAAAGGAACCAATAATCAAATTGTTGATCATTTATCTAGAATGGAACATGAAGAAACATTTGATCTTGAAAAAAAAAGTTAATGAAACTTTTGTGATGATCAACTTTATTTTGTTAAGTCGCGGTATGATGATATTGAAAACTACATTATTATGGGTATTTTACCTTATGGGTTGACAAAACAACAAGAGAAGAAGTTTATTCACAATGCAAAATTTTACTTTTGGGATGACCCATATTTGTACAAACAATGCAAGGATTTAGTTTTGTGGAAATGCGTGTCTTATGAAGAGTTTGAAGAAATTATCCAAAAATGTCATGATTCTGAATTTGGAGGTCATTTTGGGATTGATAGAACTTCTCACAAAATTTTACAATCTGTATTTTATTAGCCCACTCTAATTTAGAGATTTTAATATATATATTTTATGGGACCATTTGTACTTTCATTTGGAAACATATAGATATAATAATTGCAGTGGACTATGTATCAAAGTGTATTGAGGCAATCACTTTACCTTGATGTGATGCTTAAAGTGTTTGAAAATTTTTAATCAAAAATATTTTTATCAGATATGGAACTCCGAGAATAATCATTACCAATGGAGGATCTCATTTTTGGAAAAAAAATAAATTAAAAAATTGATGGAAAAATATAATTTTATATATAAGATGGAAACTGCTTATCATCCCTAAACTAGTGGTCTAGCAGAAGTATCTAATCATGAAATTCAGAGAATTTTGGAAAAAAACTAAAAATCCTAATAAAATGTATTGGTCTGCTAGACTAGATACTGCATTATGGGCTTATAGGACTGCTTATAAGACACCTATAGGAATGTCTCCATATCGATTAATTTTTGGGAAGAATTGTCACTACGTAGTAGAATTGGAACATAAAGCTTATTGGACTATTAAAGAGTTTAATTTTAGTTTAAAAGATGCGGCTGAGAAAAGATTATTGCAATTGAATGAGCTTGAGACATTATGAATGAATCTTATGATAATGCTAGGATATATATGGAGAGAATGAAAGAGTGACATGATTGGAATATAATAAAAAAATAATTTGAGGCTAAACATAAAGTTTAATTATACAATACAAGATTACAATTATTTCCTAAAAAACTGAAGTCTAGGTGGACAGGACCATTCACAATTGTAAAAGTTAATCCATATAGAGTTGTTAATATTAAAGATCCCAAGACTGAAAGGTATTTAAAGTGAATGTGCACAGATCGAAACCATATTTTAATGGCCAAAGACCAGTTTTTAAAGAGACTGTAATGTTGGGTCACCCAGAGTAATGACTGAGAATGTCGGGCTGACAACATTAAACCAAGGGCTTTGTGGGCTTTGTGGGAGGAGGGCTTTGTGGGAGGCAACCCATATTTTTATTTGTTTTTGTTGTTTATTTGTTTTTGTAAGTAGTATTATATATATAAATTTATGCTTTTATTATGAATTCCGTGTATTTAAGAGACTAATATATTTAAAAAATACATTAAAACATCTTTATTTATTGACTTATATGGAAAATTTGAGAGTCATCAGATTTAAAACGAAAAGGTGCAGAAATTTGAACTGGCACCAGATTAGCGCCTGAGGTACCATTTTCTAGAGAGCCCGTGCCAGAAACGCCAGATTGGTGCCAGAAGTGTTGTAGCAATGGAAACGACTTAGGATGATTCAAAAGGAGGGTTTTGATGATTTTTTTTTGCATGATTTCTTTCTAGTAACTCCCTAAAACCGAATCTTAAAGATATTTAAGAGGGGAAAATGAAGGGAAAACCATCATTTTTCAAATCCTATGGCTTCCCACTCTAAAGAAACCGCTAGATATGGAATTTTTAATAGGAAGAAGCTTGTCAATTTTGATGCATAAAATTTATACGATTGCATTCTTGTGAAGAAGAGACTAATAAAAAAGTGAGGCTTTATTAATTGAGGATTCAACACACCGAATACTCAAGTGGAGGAGATTATTGCACAGAGACACTGAGAAGTACTTTGCTATACCACTTTCGCTATAGTAGTTCTTTTGGTGAAGGATTTTCACGCTAATCTTCATGGAATTAACCAAGGAGTCATCTATTTTCAAGGCAGGTGGATATAATTTACTCCTTTGAAAATAAACGACATGTTTATGATTGAAAGCGTTCCTATTTGTCACTATGCAAATTTTGTCCCTATGAGAGATAATATTGATGAACTTTATCGATATCTTACTGATAAAGATGCAAATTGGGAGACCAGAGATAACGAACATGTAAGTTTTTCTTCATTTTTATTGAATCCTGCATCAAATGTGTGGAATTTCTTTATTGCATTAAAACTACTTCCTACTATGAAAATCAGTAAAGTGATAAAGGAAAATGCGATTTTGAATTATGTATTCAAACCAAAAGACCTATTGATGTTGGCACTTTATAAGTAAAGTCTGTTTTGGGTTTAATCATCAATGGATCAACTTCTAGACTAAGACATCCATCTACTGTAGCTAGTCGCAAGTGTCTTATGAAAGTTGGGAAAAAAGTGCTTCTCCCTTGGAAGCCTATGACCCAGAAGTTGATTGCAACTGCACAGGAATTGGGGAGGAGAACGATATGAATATATTGATAGATCAAGCATCTCAAAATTCATCATATATTCAGCCTTACTTTAGTTTAAATGCACTTTTGAAAAGATTTAAGAAGTTGGAAAAAGAGGTATGGAATCTTGTGCATTTAATTAGAAATATTTTTAAAATGTTTGATCACCTGGATCAAAGGATGAATGAACACTTCGAACAAACTGGACGTATTGAAGAAGGTTTGGTGCACATGTTAAGGAAAAATGCTTGGGTTGAAGAAGATTCTATGAACGAAGTTCCTCACCGGACTTTTTACAACTTGTACATGCACTACCAATCCATGGGTAGCATTCATGAAGATGCTAGTGAAGAAGATATTTGAACTCATTTTAGTATAAAATTTGTAGTTTTTATTTGTTGTTATGTGTTATGTACTGGATTTGATTTACTTTTATTGTGGAACCTTATATGTATTGTTCATTAGATGTTTGATATTTAGGCTTCAGCGTTAGTTTGCTGGCTTGATTTCAACGTTAAATTAAGTGTGTTGGCTTAAAAACTGTTAGTTTGTAATCGTTCATATTTGATATATAAATGTGAGTTTTATGTTGTTTATTAAATTATGTGTTAAGAAATTATTTAATTAGGAGTATAAGTCTTTAATTAAGCTAATTAGAGGTTAATGTGGTGCGACAAATAGCAGATTTTTGAAGAAAATTGAAATCTGAAAATTTTTGGTGTTGGCGCCTAAGGCACCATTTTACAGAGAAGTGGCGCCAGAAGCACCGATTGGCGCTTGAGGTGACAGTTTCCTGAAAACGTAAAAAATCACTAAAAACTGTGAAATAGCAATGTAAAAAGCCTTTTTACTGCTTGGGTTGTCTCCTACCTCTAAACCAAGGCCAAAACTCAAAATAGGGCTTGACATTTGATGAATTTGAGGAGTTTTCAAAGCCTAAAATTCTTGGGTTTCATCCTCTTTTGGTAAGAGCTTCACTTTAACCTAGAAAGTTTTTATTTTCACCTTGAATTTTTCACCTTGAATTTAACCTACATTTTGGAAATCCAAAAAATTGAGAGTTTTTTGAAGTTTAAAGAGAACCCATGCTGAAAAGCTCCTTACCAAATATTCATACTTTTGAAGTTCAATTTATGATATTGTGAATTTATTTAGATTTTCTTTAAATTTATATAGAAGTTCTTATGGCTCCAAGAGCAATGAAGGGAAAGCCTACGAGAGATTTTGATGCAAGGAGACTTGTGAATTTTAAGGCATAACATAACTATAGTACTAAAATGAACTTAAGGAAATTGTTTTAGGAGAAAACATTTTCAAAATCGGGAGGAGAGATCAAAAGGCAGATTATTGGTCAGAAGTGGGAAACTTTCTACTACTTCACTACAGTAGCCATTTTTCCGGTGATTTGAGAATTCTATGCAATTCTTCGGGTGAGAATGGATGAAGAAGAAGAATCAATGAATTTTATGGACTGAGAAATGTATTTCATTGTGAGTATGTTGCATTTGTGATGTCTAATTCATCACTTGATGAAGTAAGTGTCTTTCTGACTAATGGAAAAGGAGAATAGAAAATTAAAAAATAATTACAAGTCAATTTCTCCACTTCCATGTGAAATGTTGAATCTAAGGCATGACATTACTTCATCTCTACAAAGTTGCTTCCAACAAATCACCTGAGTGAAGTAACTAAGGAAAGAGCAGTGCTAAATTTTTTATTCAACAAATGAAAGCAGTGGATATTGGTGCTCTTATTGTACATAATGCTCAAAGAATTGCTAGAAGTGGGACAGCTAGTGGTTTGGTATATTCTGCCTTGATTTTTGCTTTATGTGAACAATCAGAAGTAGAATTTGGTAGAAATGAAGAAATTTTGCAACCACTAAAACCCATTGGAAAACCCATTGTTCATAAATTTGAATCATTTGTTGGATCTAGGAGTCGAAGTAGTGATAGACCCTCCATATCAACTGCAAGACCATCTACTTCTGGTTCTGTTTCACTTGAAAATATTATTTAGTAATGATTCGATAATCAAATCTAATAACAATGCAAAATAAAATAGGTAATATCTAAGCTAAAAATGCTTACAATGATGAATATAAGCAGAAACGAGTCCATCACGATATTGCATATGAAGAGGCGATGATTAGATTTTTAAGTGATTATCACAACAGAGTTTCCTACATGCCCCAGCTTCACGCCTTATGTGCATGAAGATGAACAAGAAGAAGAAGAAGAAGAAGAAGAAGAAGAAGAAGAAGAGGAAAATGAGGATGAAAGAGTAAAAATTTATTTAGGTTTTGTTTGTTTTTATGTGTTGTTATTTGCTTTGTTTTATTGTTGATTATATATGTGAAACATTTATACATTTAATTTGTGGATCTATTGAACTAGTGTATGTAATTATAAATTGTAGCCTTTTATTTCTTAGCATATTTAGTTATTTTAGTTTAATGTTTGTCATTAATTTATCTTTTCTTAGCAAATCTTTTGATATATTATGTCTCATTTAATGTTTTAAAATATGCACTTTTTAAGTTAGCACGTGAAAAATATAAAGAGCCAAGTTTCATATTCAGAATCCTCTACAGATTAGTTTTATTTTTATGTATTTATTGTTTTCTTTCACTTGCAAGTCTTTTGTACTACATGCTTTACTTATTATTTAAAAACTTAAGTTTAGGGGAAAGAAAAGTTTTTTAAAAGAAGTGAACTAAATTTTATTTGTGCTCAATTAATTGTACTTTTAAAAAATAATTTAACATAACCATGAATATTAGAGTTTAGATTTAAATAACTATATTTTTTTTGGAAATATTCGGGTAAATTTAAGCAAATAATCTTTAATAAAGAAAGTTAATTCTAGAGTCAAGATATTTAGTATGAAAGAATAAGACTTTGTTTTTCTGTTTAAAGTAAAGGAATTATATTTTTGAAGTATCAGGAATCTTAGACTTTTATATAAGAAAAAAAGAATGAGACTTTATGAAAAATCTTCAAAGCTAGTATGACTCTATAAAGTGAAAGAAGGTAAGAGGTTTTGACTTTTAGAACAGGATAGTGAAGTTCAAAATTATTAAAGGCTATCGACCAAATGAAAATATGTTGAGATTTTTATACCTATTTTATACTGTTTTTGATGATATTGCCCTTTATTGAAAGATATTTTTGATGTTTTGTTGCAGGAATGATGAATTAGGGTCATTGGTGCAAAAAGATTCAAAAAGGAGTAAATTTGGAGCGAAAAGAACCAAAAAGTGAAGATTTGAACTAGGGCGCGACGGCGAGCCTCGACGACGTACTTTTCTCGAGACTCCAGATTTAATTCACTTAGAAGGCCCACCGACGGCGCCCTCGAGGCCGCCGACTGCGAGCTCGGTGGTTATGTCCAACAATGCATTGGAATGCAAGGATATAAGGAAAGCATCAAAATCAAAGATTCAAAGTGAGAAAACTCTTCTACTATTTTAAAAAAGATTTTGGCTAAAAATTAAGAGGGCCTGGATGTTAGAGAGGCTCTAGAGTTGTGTGTTAAGTGTTGGGGAAGTGTAGAAAGTCTAAATTGTGAGGAATTCTTCGAGAGATTGTAAGAGTGGAGGGAAAGTGAGATTTCTTCCTCCTTGCCGCTTTGAAGAGGAATTCTGTGTGCTGTAAAGAAAGGAAGAGATTCAGAGGAACTTCGAGGAGTTTTCTTAGGGAGAAATTAAAGATAAGTGTTATTTACTTATTGTAGTTTGTATGACTTTTCTTTTATATATGAATTTCGAGTTTTATTGTGTCTTCCCCATGAGGTCTGAATAATTTTCTATGTCTTTCTCCTTGTCTTGAGATTTGTGAAGTGGTGATTTGAATTGGTGGAACCATGAAAATGTTAAAGAAGTTGTGATGATCTTTTCACTTCGATCTTAATTTACTTTCAATCTAGCCAATTGATTTGTTAAAATATGTTGAGTTTTACAACTAAAGTGAAGATTACATCCAAGATTCAGGGAGGTTAAAGCCCTTGGAGTTGGGTGCAAATAAATAAGGAAATAAAAATTATGAGGTGTAAAATTAGAGATTTTAGAGTAACAGGTTAAAATCCTCAATTCAGTCCTATCGTTTGGATGCTGAAGTGTTGTTGTTAGCCCTCAGGCGAGTGGAACATGGGAGCTCCGAAGAGAGAGCT
>NW_018164873.1:345859-346779 GCF_001263595.1 Phalaenopsis equestris
GTAGTTCTAATATTACTCCCTGTGGGATCGATATCTAGACTCCATTAGAGCCCTATATTACTTGAGCGATACGTATACTTGGGTTGATAAGTGTGACTTTACAAATATTGAATATTTTATACATACATCTTTATCAAATCTATAACTGTTATTAAATTTTTGGTGCAGTTGCTGATAAATTAAATCATTTAGCAGCAGTATTAAATACTTATATTCTTAAGCATATATAAAGTCACTGTTAAGTTTTTGGGGCACCGTTCCCGGACCGAGGAGTAAATAAGAATCATAATTAGAGTAACATACAAATTAGGATTAGTAGAAAATTTTTACTTGAATTGCAACTTATTTTCATGTTTAGTTAACTGTTTTACTGTGTACTGATTTCAAATTGTATGCCTAAATTTGGACCTGAAAATCTTATACCCTATGATTCAGAAATAGAACGCAATGTTAGAAAAATTAAAAGATTGAGAAGAGAACCTAGAAACTCTGATACAATAAAAAACAACATGAACAATCAAGGAATAGAAAATGAACACCAACCTAGACCCCTACGAGATTATGCAAATTCTATAGCAGATGAAATTCACTTATCTATCCAAAATCCTGATGTAGCTGCTAATTCATTTGAGCTAGCTTAAACCTATTATTATCCAAATAATACAAAATAATTAATTCGGAGGTACACCAAATGAAGATCCTAATTTACCCCTCACTAGTTTTTTAGAACTTTACGCTACCTTTAAATGTGACAGTTTCAAACGATGTTGTTAGACTTAGACTTTTTTCTTTTTCACTTAGAGATAAGGCTAAGATGTGGTTAAATTTGTTAGCATCAGGATCTATTAGAACTTTCACAGAAATTTCTATCCAAATATTTCCCTCCATCCAAAACTGCTAAACTTAGAAATGACATAACA
>NW_018164873.1:347320-347837 GCF_001263595.1 Phalaenopsis equestris
GATTTAACAGTAACACTCAAATTAAGGAAAAGAAGTTGTCTATGGAAGAGCTGATATTAAACATGGGTTAACAATTGTAGAATCAAGGAAATCAATTACAAATTCAAGGAAATAAATTACAAAATCAAGGTACTACTATTAAGAATATTGAAAATCAATTAGGGCATATCACTACTGTGCTTAGTAACCAAACATTAGAAACTTTCCTAGTATTGTGGAACCAAATCCTAAAGATCAAGGAAAAGAACAAATCAAAGTGATATATATACGAAGTGGAAAAGAATTTGAAACAAGAGTACAGAAAGAAATCAAAACTGAAAAAGAGAAAGTGGATACCGACAAAGAAAAGGATCATGAGTACCCAGATTTAGAATATCCACTTACACCAATGAAAATTACTGTGGAGAAACCTCCACCACCGTTTCCTCAAAAATTGAAGCAACACAAACAGAATAAACAATGCTCCAAATTTTTGAAAATCCTTAAGAAGTTAACGGTAAATATTCCCTTCGTAGAA
>NW_018164873.1:347885-348786 GCF_001263595.1 Phalaenopsis equestris
GAAGTTCACTGATAATGAAACTGTTGCACTTAGCGAAGAGTGTAGTGCAATTTTTCAGAAAAAGCTTCCGGAAAAATTAAAAGATCTCGGTAGTTTCACTATACCGTGTGCTATCGGTGAAAAATTTTATGGAAGAGCTTTATGTGATTTGGGAGCCAGCATTAATCTTATGCCTCTATCAGTTTCCAAGAGATTAGGATTAGGAGAAGTCTCACCTACTTCTGTAATTCTTCAGTTAGTGGATCATTCAATACATATCTTAAGGTAGTTATAGAAGATGTGTTAGTAAAAGTTGATAAATTTATCTTTCCCGTGGATTTCATTGTTTTAGATATGGAGGAAGATAAAGAAATACCTATCATTTTAGGGAGACAATTTTTAGCTACTGGAAAAGCTTTGATAGATGTATAAAAAGAAGAATTAACGATGAGATTTAACGATCAAGAAATGACTTTTAATATTGCAAAATCTATGAAATACCCTACTGTTGAAAGAGAAAATGAATGTTTTCGCATGGAAATTAATGAACATCTATTGAATGAACATTTTAAAGAATATTTTGAAGAGAAAGAATAATTTGAAGATAATGATGAAGTTATTTTGGATGAAATAGAAAATGAAGAATTAGAATATGTCCAGGGAAGATTTGAAATGTTGGATATTACAGAAAATGCTGATAAAAATCTAGTTCCGTCAATTATAAAACCACCTGAACTTGAGTTGAAAATATTGCCTAACCACTTGAAGTATGTGTTTCTAGGAAACTTATCTACACTACCTAATCTAATGATGAAAGAAGTAGTTAAAAAGGAAATTTTGAAATGGTTAGACACTGGAATTATATATCCTATTTTAGATAGTGCGTGGGTAAGTCCAATTCATTGTGTTCCTAAGAAAGGAG
>NW_018164873.1:349053-349539 GCF_001263595.1 Phalaenopsis equestris
AATGCCTTTCGGATTATGTAATGCACCTGCAACATTTCAGAGATGTATGATGTCTATATTTAGTAAGTTAATTGATAATTGATTGGAAATATTTATGGATGATTTCTCTGTATTTGGAATATCATTTGACGGGTGCTTAAATTATCTTGAAAAAGTTTTGGAATTATGCGAAAGAACTAATTTAGTTCTAAATTGGGAGAAATGTCAATTTATGGTTGCAGGAGGAATTGTGTTAGGGCATAAAATTTCGGAAGATGATATGGAAGCAGACCCTGCATAAATTCAAGTTATATCTAAACTAACACCTACTAATGTAAGAGAGGTTAGGAGTTTTCTTAGACATGTTGGTTTTTACAGAGTTTTTATTAAAGATTTTTCAAAAATTACTGAACCTCTATGCCAACTTTTAGAAAAGGAGAAGAAATTTGAATTTATTGAAAGCTTTTTAAATGCCTTTGATTTCCTTTGAGTTTTTAAAGAAAAAAT
>NW_018164873.1:349775-350178 GCF_001263595.1 Phalaenopsis equestris
ATGCACACTGATCACTCTGCTATTAAATATCTACACCTAAACCTTCATATTTACAAACACAACACTCAAATCTTTAATATAACATCAAAAAATAGCAATATTACCTCTTTTTAAAACTGATAATCAAATTGTTGATCATCTGTCGAGATTAGAAAATCATGAATTATCTAACACCGACAATGAAATTACAGACAATTTCCCTGATGAACAACTTTATAATATTAATGAGTGGAAAATACCATGATAAGCTCATATTGTTAATTATATTGTAAGTGGTTTTTTGCCACCTATGCTGACACTGCAACAACAAAGAAAATTCATTCATGATGCGAAAGCATATTTTTGGGATGAGCCTTATTTATATAAATAATGTAAGGATCTTATTATGAGAAGATGTGTACCT